>NW_006775202.1:729986-776608 GCF_000442215.2 Lipotes vexillifer | reverse complement strand
CAGCAGGAAGATAGCATTTTGTTCATTCACTAATTCAAAAGTTAGATATTGAACTACTCACATATTCCCAGTACTGGGATAGATTTTGGGGACAAAATAGTGAACAAAACAGACAAAAAACCATGTTCCCATATCTCTGTGGAGATTATACTCTAGTGGTTGGAGATAGACAAAAAGCACACAATGTGTAAATGATATAGGATAGTAGGCAGTAAATGCTCTGGAAAAAAATAAAACACAACATGGGAATTGGGAGTGGTTGGGCATGGGCAGTTTGCAATTTAAATGGAGTAGTCAAGATAGGGTTAATGAAATATTTGACATTTAAGAAAAGGATTGCAAGGGCTTCCCTGGTGGCGTAGTGGTTGAGAGTCTGCCTGCCGATGCGGGGGACGTGGGTTCGTGCCCCAGTCCAGGAGGATACCACGTGCCGCGGAGCGGCTGGGCCCGTGAGCCATGGCCGCTGAGCCTGCGCGTCCGGAGCCTGTGCTCCGAAACGGGAGAGGCCACGACAGGGAGAGGCCCGCGTAACGCAAAAAAAAAGAAAAGGATTGCAAGAGGAAAGGGAGAGTTCCATGAAGATAGCTATGGAAGAGTGTTCTAGGTAGAATAACAGATGTTTACAGTTGCTTTATTCACAATTACCAAAACTTGGAAGCAACCAAGATGTCCTTTAGTAGGTCAATGGATAAATTAACTATAGTACATCCAGATGATGGAATATTATTCAGTGCCAAAAAGAAACTGAGCTATTCATCTATGAAAAGATATTGAGGAACTTTAAATGCATATTACTAAGGGAAAGAAGCCAATCTGAAAAGGCAACATACTGTATGATTGCAATTCCATGACATTCTGGAAAACGCAAATCTGCAAAAACAATAAAAACATCAGTGCTTGCCAAGGGCTATGGGGTGGGGAGGGATGAAGAAACGGAGAGCAGAAGAATTTTATGGCAGTGAAAATACTCTGTATGATAGAACTCAAACAGTTTCTTCATCAAAAGTAGATAGATCATAATGGCAGTCTCCACATGCCCAAGGACATTATCAGCAGACACACACAGAAACCCGAATGGAGCTGACTGGTGAAGATCTGTCTCTGTCAAAGCAGTCCTATAAAGTTGTAAAGAGGAACGTGATTACCCAAATGTGTAGATACCAAGGTAAGGAATCAAGGACAATGAAAACTCAGGTAACTATGATATCACAAAAGGAAATTAATAAAGCTCCAATACTCACCCTAAAGAAATGGAGATCTATGAACTGTCAGGCAAAGAATTCAAAATAATCTTATCAAGGAAGTTTGGTGAACTACAAAAACATACAGACAACTAAGCAAAATTAGGAAAATAATGCATGAACAAATGAGAAATTCGACAAAGAAATAGAAACCATAAAATAAAACCAATCAGAAATCTTAGAGTTGAAAAATATAATTACTGAATAATTCAATAGAGACTTTCAAAAGTAGACTCAACCATGCAGAAGAAGGAATCAGTGACCTGGAGAATAAGACATTTAAATTTTCTGGTCAGAGGGACAAAAAGAAAAAAAAGTAAAGAAAAGCTGCAGGACTCATGAAACACAATGAAAATAAACAATATTCACATTATGCAAATTCCAGAAGGAGAAGAGAAAGAGGAAGGTACAGAAAGTATATTTAAAGCAATAATGGCTGGAAACTTCCAAAACTTGGGAAGAGAAATAGACTTTTCTTCTCTTATAGAGTTAGTTTAAATAAAATTTAAACTAAAAAAAAAGGTAGTAAGAAAATAGTAACCAATAAAAATAGTAACCAATTTTTAAGAAATTAGTAACCATCATCTCAATAGACAAAGAAAAAGTATTTGACAAAATTCAACATCCATTCATGATTAAAACATTTAAAAATTAGGCATAAAAGGAACATATCTCAATATAGTAAAGGACATATATGACAAACCCACAGCTAATATCATAATGGTGAAAGGTTGAAAGCTTTTCCCGGAAAATCAGGAATAAGACAAGGGTGTTCCTCTCACCATACCTATTCAACATAGTACTGGAAGCCCTACCTAGAGCAATCAGGCAAGAAAAAGAAATAAAAGGCATCAGAATTGGGAAAGAAGAAGTAGAGTTAACTCTACTTTCAGATTACATGGACTTTATATATTTTAAAAATCCTAGAGTTCCAAAGAAATTGTTAAAAATAATCAATGAATTCTGTAAAATTGTAGGATATAAAATTAACATACAAAATTCACAGTGTTTCTATACACCAACAAAAAAATTCCTTAAAAAAAAAGAAATGATCACATTTACAATAGCTTCAAAAACAGTAAAATACTTAGGAGTAACTTTAACCAAGAAAGTGAAAGATCTCAACTCTGAAAACAAGGCATTGATAAAAGAAATCAAAGAAGGCACTAATAAATGGAAAGGTATCATGTGTTCATGAATGGAAGAATTAAATGTTAAAATGTCAATGTTACCAAAAGATATCTATAGATTTGAGGCAACTATCAAGATTCCAATGGTAATTTTTACAGAAATAGAAAAAACACTCCAGGGACTTCGCTGGTGGTCCAGTGGTTAAGACTCTGCACTGCCAATGCAGGGGGCACAGGTTTGATCCCTGGTCAGGGAACTAAGATCCCACATGCCGCATGGTGTGACCAAAAAAAAGAAAAAGAAAAAACACTCAAAGTTTATGTGAAACCACAAAGACCCTGAATAGCCAAAGAAATCCCAATATAGAAGAAATCAGGAGGTAACACATTTCCTGATTTCAAGCTATATTATAAAGCTATAATAATTCAAACAGTATAGTACTGGCATAAAAACAAATAGACCAACAAAACCAAATCAACAGCCCTGAAATAAACTAAAGTGTATATGATTGACTAATATTCAACAGTGGAGAAAAGACAGTCTGTTCAATAAATGGTGCTGGGAAAACTGGATAGTCACATGTAAAAGAATGAAACTTGACACCTATTTTACACCACTCATAAAAATTAACTTGAAATGGATTAAAGACTTAAATGTAAGACATTAATCTCCCAGAAGAAAGCATTAGAATAAAGCTCCTTGACATGGGCTTTGGTAAAAATTTTTTGGAAATTACACCTAAAGCATAAGTAACAAAATAAAAAATAAAAAAGTGAGACTACATCAAACTAAAAAGCTTCTGTACAGCAAAAGAAACCATCAACAAAATGAAAAGACTACCTATGAAATGGGAAAAAATTTTTGTAAACTTTATATCTGATAAGGGGTTAATAATAAATATATAATAGCAAAAAATCAAATAATCCAATTAAAAATTAGGCAAAGGAAAAGTGAGTGGACATTTTTTTCAAAGAAGATACACAAATGGCCTACAGGCACAAGCATACCATGGAGATATTGGGGGTTTGGTTCCAGACCACCACAATAAAGGCAAATATCACAAAGTATGTCATACAAATTTTTTGGTTTCCCAGTACATATATAAAAGTTATATTTATACTATACTATAATTAAGTGTGCAGTAGCATTATGTATAAAAAAACAATGTACATACCTTAATTAAAAAATGCTTCATTGCTAAAAACTGCTATCCATTATCTGAGCCTTCATAATCTTTTTCCAACAGTAGAATCAATGATCACTGATCATATCACCACAAGTATAATAATAATGAAAAAGTTTGAAATATATGTGGGAATTACCAAAATGTGACATAGAGACACAAAGTAAACAACTGCTGTTGGAAAAATGGTGCCAGTAGAGTTACTCAATGCACTGCTGCCACAAACTTTCAATTTGTAAGGAATACAATATCTGAGAAGCCCAACAAAACAAAGCACAGGAAAGCAAGGTATGTCTATACATGAAAAGATGCTCATCATCACTAGTCATTAGGAAAATGCAAATTAAAACCAAATGAGATATCACCTCATGCCTGTTAGAATGGCCATCATCAAAAAGATAAGAGATAATAAATGCTGGTGAGGATATGGAGAAAAGGGAATCTTTATGCACTATTGAAGGGATTATAAATTGGTACAGCCACTGTGGAAAGCATTATGGAGGTTCTGCAAAAATTAAATATAGAACTACCATATAATCCAGCAATTCCACTTCTGAGAGTATATCTAAAGGAAATGAAAACAAAAACTCAAAAACATAGTGGAACCTTCATGTTCATAGTAGCGTTATTTACAATAGCCAAGACATGGAAACAACCTAAGTGTCCATCAGTGGATAAATGGATAAAGATGTGGTATATATACACACAAAAGAATATTAGTCAGCCATTAAAAACAAGGGGGGAAATCCTACCATTTGTGATAACATGGATGGACCTTGAAGGGATTATGCTGAACGAAATGTCAGAAAGAAACAAATATTGTATGATCTCACTTACATGTGGAATAATAACACACATACACATCCAACTTATAGAAAAAGAGATCAGATTTGTGGTTACCAGAGGTAGTGGGTGGAGGATAGGGAAATTGGAGGAAGGTGGTCAAAGGGCACAATCTTCCAGTTATAAAATAAATAAGTACTTAAGATGTACAACATGTTGACTATGGTTAACACCACTGTATGACATCCAGAAAAGTTGCTAAGAGAGTAGATCCCAAGAGTTCTCATTACAAGGAAAATTTTTTTTCTCTTTTTATTGTATCTATATGAGATGATGAATGTTAACTAAACCTACTGTGGTAATCATTTCACACTATGAGTGAATCAAACCATCATGTTGTACACCTTAAACTTATACAGTGATGTATGTCAATTATCCCTCAAAACTAAAAAAAAACTAAAATAATAGTTTAAAATAGTCTCTGAAAAACATATATTTATTTATGTAGATAAATAAATATATATACATATATTGTTATATGTAATTTTTATATAATTATGGAGTTTCTACATAGCTTTTCAACATCTCCTTTTGATCCTCTCCCTTTAAAATCCTATGTTCCAAACATATCAAATTATTGATACATGCTGAATGTAACATGCTATTTTCCTCAGTATTTTTGTAGAGATGCTACATGTACCTAAAACACCTTCTACTTTCCTCCTCCACTCACCCACATTCATCTGGTTCATCTTTGATTCCAATAGTGCCTAACTAAAAAAAAAAAAGAATATATTTTTCTATATTCCATTTTCCAATTCACTTTTTATAGTTTATTTTGGTATCAGTGCTCACTGATACTTGGATTATCCATGAATATACTTGATATAAATTACTTTTAATATCAAATAAATATAGCATAAGATAAATGGGAATATAGAACTACATCTTATGTATTTCTTCAAAGTGATAATTTAAAATAAATAGTTCAGAACTGAAAGTGAATATTTTGCTCACTTTTTTCAATTTGCTGGCCTGAACCCTCATTTTGTTTAAAGATTAAAAGCCATTTTCACTTCTTCCAGTGTCATTAAAAATAAATTAATATTTGTGAAGTACATTTTAACATTTATTTCAAATTAAACTTAAAAAATTGTAACTAGTAGAAATCCAGGGACAAGAGCCTCATTTTCATCATGTATCATTAAAAGGAGATTTCACTTAAGAAAACAAAAATAAATACACATACACAGACACACACATGTACACAGGCAAAATAAAAGAATCTGATATCATTGGTATGGGCTTGACTCAGACAACCATTGAGGAAGTTTCAGGACCTTGGAAGTTCACTAAAATGCTGCAGCTTTCCCATAATACTTGCTCTATCAATGTAGTCAATTTTTCTCCTAAAAAATAGAAATAATTCTCAAAATATACTAGATATTTGGAACTAAATTTTAGTGTTTATTAAATGCCAACAAGGAAAATAATTGTTAAAGTCATGAAACACCCTGCTTAAGAGGAAATTGTTTCTAAGATTATAGATTTATTTTTACTTCACAGACATGTGATAAACCTGATTATGACTGAGGTCATATTTTAAGTCAACAAGAGGAATTTTCAATACAAATACTGGCCTGTAATCAAATGCTATCTTCTCCACCAAGTCTACTCAAACCACCCTCCTCCACATACCCCAAATTCTTAGCCCTTAGCCTGTTCTACTTTTCCCCATAGCACTTTGCTTTCTAATATCCTACAAAATTTATGTACTTGTAATATATATTTTTACTTATGTTTCCTCACTGGTATATAAGCCTCACAAAGGAAGGAAATTTTGTCTATTTTATTTCCTGATGTAGCTAAGAACAATATAATAGTGCTTCTGAATAAAATTAGGGCAAGTCAATCAAATTAAAGAATAAAATAGCAAAAGGGATTTTCTCTTGGTTGAAATCTAATATAATAAGCAAACAGAACTGTACTGATCCTATATACTGTCACAATCTAAACTTCTCTGTCATTAGAACAAGCCATCACCACCCATTACTCTACATCATCTTAACACAGCAACAGAAGTAACTGTGTTTAACATGTCCTGGTTTCTGCACTTCAGAATACCATGGATTTACTACATCAGATACCTAGGTCATTTCATTTTTGTTTATTTTTACTATGAATTCTAAAAGTTTAATAGTAAAACCTACAGGTATAATATGTATGACTCCTTCTGAGATCCTCAAATTAAATGAAATTTTTACCCAGAAAATTTTAAAATATTGAAACTTATCTTTTTCTTGTTGAAGGTATCTTTGATTTATCAGTTTTAAAACTGTAATGAAGCAAGAAAATTGCAATTATAGAAGAGGACCAAGATTTATTATTTGCTCTTTTTGATATGATGGATAGAAAATGAATCTTAAACTATAAAAAATGTATAATAAAATTACCAAAGTTTTTATGCTTTCCAAGCTAATAATTAGAAGACTAAAAGAACATCAGTACTTGATAGATGGAATAATCCTGTTATTTACACGTCAAGGTTTGTTTGACATTGAACAGAAACAGTGTTGTTGATGGCTGTGCTTAAACTGTAATAAATATGCCACCCATGTTTCATTATTGAAAAGAAGCAAAATATGCCTGTGTTTGTTGGTTGATGCATTTACTTTTTTTCTGAGAATTTTCCAGACATTTTACATCTTACTATTAACTCATTTTGAATATACTGCTTTGAATTAAAACACTAAGTCTTTCATCATAAGCCAAAGTGAGATTTATACAGATGAGATAAATATTTCCAAATATTACCTCATGAAAGTATTAATATCATAAAAAATAAAGGTGGGCATTGGTATGCTTCATAATGTTGAAAGTGGTGATAAAGTTCAACATTAAACTTAATAAATATTTTTTCTCACATATGGAATATAATTAAAACAAGATACATTTGCTGTTATATTCTGCTATTAATAAAATGGTGGCAGGGATAGAGGTAATCCATGAGCTCAGCATGTGGACTTCCAAGGCCAACCTAGCTACAGACAATGCTGAGTGCCCAATATGACAGCAGCAGATGCCCACACTAAGCCCTCGATATGGCACCTTTATCCAGGGGTGATAAGCCAGCTACCTTGTAGCCAGTTAATTACACTGTACAGCTTCTGTCATGGAAGTGATTTTTTTTTTTCTCATTTGAATAGGCATTTACTCTGGGCATGGATTTGATTTTCCTACATGCAGTGAATTTCCTTGAAATTCACTGGTCTTACCATGTTCTGCACCATTCTGAAGCACCTTGCTTGAGAATGGTAGAATAGCCTTTTAAAGACTCAGTTACTATGTCAGTTAGGTGAAAAGATATCAAGGAGAAGAGTAAACATTACCCAAGGACTTTTCACCCTCTGCTGTGCAAACGGTTAGTGTGTTTTCAGTTGTACACAGGATAGTTGCATCATGTTAAACAGAAGTATGATATTGTCATTTTCTTTAGAGATTAAGTATGGTTTTAAGGAAGTGCATATGAGTATCAAGTTGACAAGGGGTGGATTCATCATGACTAACTTTATGTGAACTTGGCTAGGCCATGGTCTGTAGACTTTGAATAACGTAGATTACTATCCTGAATACGGGTGGACTTCATCCAATTGATTGAAGCTGTGACAAAGTGAGAGAGTGTCAGGGACATATATACACTACCAAATGTAAAATAGATAGCTAGTGGGAAGCAGCCACACAGCACAGGGAGATCAGCTTGGTGCTTTGTGACCACCTAGAGAGGTGGGATAGGGAGGGTGGGAGGGAGGGAGACGCAAGAGGGAAGAGATATGAGGATATATGTATATGTATAGCTGATTCAGTTTGTTATAAAGCAGAAACTAACACACCATTGTAAAACAATTATACTCCAATAAAGATGTTTAAAAATTTTTTAAAAGAGAGAAACGAGGCAAAGCTCCCCTTAAAAAGAGAGAATTTGCCTCCAGGTTGGCTTCAGACTTGAGCTGCAACATTCACTCTTCCCTTGGTCTCCAGCCTGCTAGCCTACCCTACAGAGTTTGGGCTTGGTATCCTCCAAAATTATGTAAACCAATTCCTGAAAATAATTCTCTCTCGGCATACACATGCACACACGCACACAGTGCATAGCACACTCCCTATTAGTTCTGTTTCTCAGAGAACCCTGATTAATACAGGAAGTTATCTCTATTTTATGGAAAAAAAAGAAGCGGATGAGAATGAGTTGACTTGCTTCCAATTATCTATTCAGCCTCACCTCCCGGTAAATTACCCCCAAATAAGTTCCCACCTCAAAAAGCCATGCTTCTTCATGCTTCTGCAATTTTGTCCATTCTGCTACCATTCACTGGAATGTTATTCTGCCACGCCTCTGGAAACCTAATTCTCGTCCTTTAATGTTCAGCTCAAGCAGCCCTTCCCAGCATGGTTCCTTGACATCTTCCCTGGTAGTCCAATCTGGGTTACTTGCCATTCCTATAGAATGGCAATCTTTTGAAAACTGTGTCCTCTCCATTATCAAAGTAAACTCTAATTACTTGTTTTATTGTTGGTCTCCTTTAGTGACTTGTGATTTCCTTTGAATTAGTAAATTATTTTATTTCCCTAGTATTTTCAGTGCTTATGTTATTGTACTGTATGTTATAACCACCCATTCTTATGAATGCTGAATGAAAATAGGCTTAGAAAATGATTACACTCATTATACAGCTCTCTGTCCTAATTATACTGATGATAATAAGATACCCTTCCATCCCTGTTTTTAATGGGTTGACCTTCTAGTTATTCATGTGTTTTATTCCATTAACAGTGAAGTATTGTTAGGTTCTACTCTAGGATAAGAGAACATCTATTTTACACCATAAGCTCTTTTGTTTCTCAACCCTGATATTATGGCTGAACTTGAGTAAAACAATTTATATTTTTCAGAGCCATGCAGGCAAAAAGCCCAAAGTAGCTACTGAATGGAATACACGTTAACAATGTTTAGCCACATTTCTGATGCAGGCAGAAATAAAATTGTCTAAACTATCTGAATCTAATCCCAGGTACCCATGAATAGAGCTCTGTTCCAATATTGGCTTGGGTTTTATGAAACTGTTAAAGAGTATTGCTTAATAAATATTCTCATTAATTGGCCTCCTGGCCTTTCTGCTTTTTAAAAATCATCCTGTTCCTATATGGCTTCCTACTGTAAAAGCATTAAACTTTCTCGAATGTTTCATGCACTTTGTATTAATATTGGGGGCACTGTCAGAGCAAGTGATAGTAATGGTGAAAATTCCAGCATTATTTTAAGGAAATAAAAGTCATATAGGATATAAATCCCTATCTTTCCATTCACAAGCAAAGAAAATCAATCACATTAAGAGTGGTCGTATAATTTTAGATCTAATTAGGTAATGATGATATTGCAGTCATTAGAATTTATAGAGTGTTTGGGGCTTTCAGGCATGTGTAAACAAAGTTCCAAATATATTTTCATTAATCAGCTCTCAGCTCCCTACCTGAAGTCACACCCAGTTAACATATAAAATCTACACTTTCTTGTGATTTGATATCTTAGAATATAGTAAATTTGTGAAATGAATCTCTCTGTGGGGAGTGTTTCCTGAGATCACTTCCCTTGTCAAAGGAATTAATTTGTTGACTCATTTTCCTTAAAACATAACAAACTTATTTAAAAAAATCTAAGAATCCAATTATCTTGTAGTATATCCACATAAGTTTAGGTTGGGTGAACTTCCAAATATTTAGAAAACTATATTAGTACTCTACATTATATGAACTAGACAAAAATGGAGCTCACTTATCAATAAATGTGTTAAAAGAAATTTACTGGCTATTTACGATTGGCATACATTTCAGATTTCAGAAGATTGTTTCATACATTCTTTCTGAAATGTTATTTAGCATAGAAATCTCAATAGAGCATGTAAATAAAATCTGATTCCCAAGTATGTCAATCCTTGTTTGAAAGAGACTGAATTAGATCTGAGTATTCATGATTCTATAAACACTTATTTAACCTTCCATGATTGGTTACAGTCATATCATTGATACTTTTGTATAGCTGTTTTAGTATATATATAACTCTATACATTTGGGCTATATACCTCTAGAATGTAACCCACCTGAGAATAGCTAGGACTGTTCACAACTTCAGCAGTGCCTAGGACATCTCTGGACATAGTAAACAGTTTATAAACAGTACTTTATAATAATGACTAATGTTATAGCACCAATGGCTACATTCATTTGAAATCATATAGTGTTTATGTAAGCATTGGGTAAACAAAGTCTTAATTTTTGCTATGGTATGTAGTCATTCTAAGGTTTTGGTTTTTTGTTTGGGGTTTTTTTGTTTCTTTGTTTTTTTCGGAGCCACTATATAGAAAACTGAGAAAGGTAAAACGCAGAAGTCAAATAGTCTGTCTTCAACTAGGTTTCCCCTAAAAAGTGTAAAAATAAAAACATGCATGCTTAAGTCCATCGTTATATAGCTATACCAGCTATGTTTTGAAAAATACTATTTAAATGCTCTGGTGGCAGATTAATACATGACAGTCCTACTAAGTTTCAGAAATCAAGCAAGCAGCTAGGGAAACTAGTGAAAGTTTTACTAAAGGATACCTGCAGTTAAACAAACTGTACTTTCCATCTATAGCTTACAGAGCAGTGGACATCATCTCTTAATTCCATTCAGTTATTGAAATCCTCTAGATGAGATTAAATAAACAAGTTTAGTTTACTCTCTTCCCTCCTTCACAACCAGGACTCCAGGTTCTAAATGATTCTGACCAATGGCATGTATTAAGCAATTATACCCAAATTAGCCATTATATTGAAATTATCATTATTTTCCATTTCAGCAATGAACCAAATATCTCAATAACATGAAGTTACAAAAATGCCTGTTGGCATTATACTAATACTGAATACGAAGGAAGTATCCATAAATTGATTGTATTTAGTTAAATTTGACTGTCATTTGCTTCTTTAGCCTCAACTCCAACAAATGCCCTGAAGCACAACTGAGCCCTTGTAGTTTCCCGAAATAAATGATGCACTGCCCTGCTTCAATATCTTCACATACCTCCTATCTGTAAAATCACCTTAATGGTTTTTACCTAAATTCTGATTGTCCTTTTAGATTGGGCTCGGGCATTGGATTTCTTAAGAACCAGTGTCTATCTCAATTTCTAACTTAACCTGGTTTAAGGATCCCTGTTAGGTACTCCCCTGGGGCTCAGTGTTTCCCTTATCAGAGATGTGTCATAGGGTTCTGCACTGCTGTTAACTTGCCCCTTTTTCCCACAATAAGTGTCTTGAAGTAAAAGAAAAATATTTCATCCATCTTTATACTGAATGTAATGAGAATAGTCTAAACTCAGTCTATGAATAAAGATCCAGTTTCTGTGCTATTACTACCTAGAATTGTATCCTGGAAACTCTTCTCTTAAAACATTCTAATGATATGCTAAACTTTAATGTAATCTCGGCAATGGTTAAAGAGAACTTCTCATTATATGATACTGGGTTTCACAATTATTTATCTTATTTAATTTCAGCCTAATATAGTTTGACATATTAGGAACCACATATGAAATTTGTGATTACCATTAGTTTTTTTTTTTTTATTCTTTTTTTTACGTTTGGTAGTGTATATACGTCCATGCCACTCTCTCACTTTGTCACAGCTTACCCTTCCCCCTCCACATATCCTCAAGTCCATTCTCTAGTAGGTCTGTGTCTTTATTCCTGTCTTACCCCTAGGTTCTTCATGACATTTTCTTTTTCTTAGATTCCATATATATATGTTAGCGTACGGTATTTGTCTTTCTCTTTCTGACTTACTTCACTCTGTATGACAGACTCTAGGTCTATCCACCTCATTACAAATAGCTCAATTTCGTTTCTTTTTATGGCTGAGTAATATTCCATTGTATATATGTGCCACATCTTCTTTATCCATTCATCCGATGATGGGCACTTAGGTTGTTTCCATCTCCGGGCTATTGTAAAGTCCTGGCTATTGTAAACAGACCTGTAATGAACATTGTTGTACATGACTCTTTTGGAATTCTGGTTTTCTCAGGGTATATGCCTAGTAGTGGGATTGCTGGGTCATATGGTAGTTCTATTTGTAGTTTTTTAAGCAACCTCCATACTGTTTTGCATAGTGGCTGTACCAATTCACATTCCCACCAGCAGTGCCAGAGTGTTCCCTTTTCTCCACACCCTCTCCAGCATTTATTGTTTCTAGATTTTTTGATGATGGCCATTCTGACTGGTGTGAGATGATATCTCATTGTAGTTTTGATTTGCATTTCTCTAATGATTAATGATGTTGAGCATTCTTTCATGTGTTTGTTGGCAATCTGTATATCTTCTTTGGAGAAATGTCTATTTAGGTCTTCTGCCCATACCATTAGTTTTTAATAAAAAGTAGGTAAGAGCTAACCCAACTACAGGTTTCATAGAGTACTAACATTCCAAGTGTTTCAAATCCTAACCTATTATTTAGATGTTAAGAGTCATCCTGTCCCTATAAAATGTTTACCAAAGGTCTAAGAATTAGAGGGAAGTCTGATGCAGCTACACAGTAAATGCTCTTAATCTCATTCTCATGACCACAGAACCTCAAACTCTTCTTTAAAGCTCCCTAAAAGGAAGAGTGGGAACAAAATGGATGTAGTATTTTTAAAATAAAAACTTCATTTCCATTTCACCAAGCCAATACTATGATTATAATTTTCCTGTAGCCTTGACCATATTTTATTGAAAGATCAATAAACACAGACAATCAAACCAAGGAAATAGCTCAAGTTAAATAATATACAAATATATTTATTCTTATGAATAAATATTTTTCAAAGTCCCATGGACAAATATGCAAATATAATTTTGCTAAGACTCTAGCTTACATTACGTATTACTTCCTAATCAATATCTTCCATGCCCTTCAAAGGAAATCATGGCTGAACTACCCACAGTTATATTACAATTTTTTTTAACAATTAATTTTGTTAAAAATATACTTCAATTGCTTTTCGGGGGGACTAAAATTTTTATCTTAGGTCTTTCTGTTAAAGTATCCCATCTAGGATATTATGTTACTTTTACTTCTCATATCTCCTTAACTCGTCTTGACTATGACAGTTTCACAGACTATTCTTGTTTGTAATGACCTTGACAGTTTTGAGGAGTACTGGTCAAATATTTTATAGATTGCACCTCAGTTGAGTTTTGCTTGCTGTTTTTCTCGCTATTAGACTGGGGTTACTTTTGGGGGGAAGAAGACCACAGAGGTAAGTTGTTATTTTCATCACATCATATCAAAGGAATCTTCTATCAACATGATTTATCACTGTTCATGTTGACCTTGATCACCTGACTAAGGTAGTGTTAGGCAGGTTTTTCCACTGGAAAGTTATTTTCTTCCCCCTTTCCATACTGTATTCTTTGGAAGGAAGTCACTATGCATAGCCCAAATTTAAGAGGTGAGGAGTTATGTTCCACTTTGTGGATGGAGTTTCCACATAAATAAATGGAAATGAACTGATCAAGAGATTAGTCTGTCCCCTCCAATTATTTATTTATTCAATAATTTATGTATATCAGTGTGGACTCATGAATATTTGTTTTATATTTTGGGTTATAACCAAATACAACTTAATTTGGGGTGGAGAGAGGATTTACTAGGGAAATAAGTCTAGTTTGTTGTTGCTTAAGTTTTTCAAATTGTTCTTTAGCTTTGGCCAAGTATTCTTTTTAATAAAGCAAATTTTGAATCAGAAGTTTGTTTGGAAGACTCTGTATAATAATTAATACTGTCCATTGTGCCTGGGAAATCTTATTCCCTTTCTTTTCTAAGGAGTTTCTCAAACAATTTTGTTCAAATTAAATGTTTCCAACAGATCATTCTTGTTGACATTATGTCATTTAGAGAAATGGAAAGAATTAGGATTGTAATGAGAGTATACACAAGAAGCAGGAGATTTTTCCTGGAAGAGGACAGGATTTAGACTTACAAGACCCCATGAAAGGTACTAATGGTAACTCAAAAGCAATATTTGTGTACTTTGTCTTGGTCCCCCAAACTCATCACCAGCCACCTCCAAATACAGACCTAAAAATTTGCACCCCCCAGCAGATGGAAAACTAGAGAAGACGTTCTTATTCTATCATAGCCAAGCTCTCAGGACAAAAGTTTGAGGTGGAAAATTAACCTCATCCAGTTTTATTGGTGTCCCACAGCAAAAAGTTTACTCAAATAGATACCATTTTGACGAGAACCACAAACTCAACCAGTCTGTAAGGCCAGCTCTGACAACAGGCTTATAAGCCCTATGCCTAGTTTTAAACTGTGATTCAACCTGTGATTCTCTTTCTGATGACATGCAACACTGTTTTGTAGCACAATACAAAAATGGAAGCACAAAAGAGCAATACTGGAGGAAAAAGAATTGCCTGTTTCTTCCAAGGATGCTAAACAAATTGAAACGATTAACGAAATGAGTACCAAACTGAGACAATAGCCGAGGATTTTAATGCAGAGAGACTAGAGTTCAGACCTGAAGTGAGTACATCAGCAGAAAGTCTACAAGCCAAGAGCAACAAGATGCATGTGGCCTCTGTGAATATCATACCTGGCTGAAGATGAATCCACAGCAATGGGCAGTACACACCGCATCTCCATGGAACCTCCAGGAAAACTGTGGAAAAAAAAAAAGACCACAAAATGAGAATACACAGAGGCTATTTATTCAGAGCTTGCTATATCAAGGGATCAGCCATCATGACTTAAATTTGGCAGAAACGAAAAAAAAAAGGCAGGAGAGAGGGGGAAGATGGCAGAAGAGTAAGACGCGGAGATCACCTTCCTCCCCACAGATGCATCAGAAATACATCTACACGTGGAAGAACTACTACAGAACACCTACTGAACGCTGGAAGAAGACCTCAGGCCTCCCAAAAGGCAAGAAACTCCCCATGTACCTGGGTAGGGCAAAAGAGAAAAGAATAAACAGAGACAAAAGAATAGGGACGGGACCTGCACCAGTGGGAGGGAGCCGTGAAGGAGGAACGGTTTCCACACACTAGAAGCCCCTTCGCAGGCGGAGACTGCGGGTGGCGGAGCGGGGGAAGCTTCGGGGCCGCAGAGGAGAGCGCAGCAACAGGGGTGCGGAGGGCAGAGCGGGGAGATTCCCGCACAGAAGAGCAGGGCCGACCGGCACTCACCAGCCCGAGAGGCTTGTGTGCTCGCCCGCCGGGACGGGCGGGGCTGGGAGCTGAGGCTCGGGCTTCTGTCAGAGCGCAGGGAGAGGACTGGCAGCGTGAACACAGCCTGAAGGAGGCTACGGCGCCACGGCTAGCCGGCAGGGAGTCCGGGAAAAAGTCTGAACCTACCGAAGAGGCAAGAGACTTTTTCTTCCCTCTTTGTTTCCTGGTGCGCGAGGAGAGGGGATTAAGAGCGCTGCTTAAAGGAGCTCCAGAGACGGGCGCGAGCCGAGGCTATCAGCGAGGACCCCAGAGACGGGTGTGAGACGCTAAGGCTGCTGCTGCCGCCAGCAAGAGGCCTGTTTGCGAGCACAGGTCACTCTCCACACCTCCCTTCCGGGAAGCCTGTGCAGCCCGCCAATGCCAGGGTCCCGGGATCCAGGGTCAGCTTCCCCGGGAGAATGCACGGCGCACCTCAGGCTGGTGCAACGTCAAGACGGCCTCTGCCGCCGTAGGCCCGCCCCGCACTCCTTACCCATCCCTCCCCGCGGCCTGAGTGAGCCAGAGCCCCCGAATCAGCGGCTCCTTTAACCCAGTCATGTCTGAGCGAAGAACAGACGCCCTCAGGCGGCCTAGACGCAGAGGTGGGGCCAAATCCAAAGCTGAACCCCGGGAGCTGTGGGAGCAAAGAGAAAGGGAAATTTCTCCCAGCAGCCTCAGAAGCAGCAGTTTAAAGCTTCACAATCAACTTGATGTACGCTGCAACTCTGGAATACCTGAACAGACAACGAATCATCCCAAATTGAGGAGGTGGACTTTGGGAGCAAAATAGATTATTTTTTTCCCCTTTTCCTCTTTCTGTGACTGTGTATGTGTATACTTCTGTGTGAGATATTGTCTGTATAGCTTTGCGTTCACCATTTGCCCTAGGGTTCTATCCGTCCGTTTTTTTGTTGTTGTTTTTTATTTACATTAAAAAATTTTTTTTTCTAAATAATTATTTTTTTATTTTAATAATTTTATTTTACCTTAATTTTATTTTCTTTTATCCTCTTTCTTTCTTTCTTTCTTTCTTTCTTTCTTTCTTTCTTTCTTTCTTTCTTTCTTTCTTTCTTTCTTTCTTTCTTTCTACTTTTTCTCCCTTTTATTCTGAGCCTTGTGGATGAAAGGCTCTTGGTACTGCAGCCAGGAGGCACTACTGTGCCTCTGAGGTGGGAGAGCCAACTTCAGGACACTGGTCCACAAGACACCTCCCAGCTCCACATATCAAATGGCGAAAATCTCCCAGAGATCTCCATCTCAACACCAACACCCAGCTCTAGTCAACAACCAGCAAGCTACAGTGCTGGACACCCTATGCCAAACAACTAGCAAGACAGGAACACAACCCCACCCATTAGCAGAGAGGCTGCCTAAAATCATAATAAGTCCACAGACACTCCAAATCACACCACCAGAGGTGGACCTGCCCACCAGAAAGACAAGATCCAGCCTCATCCGCCAGAACACAGGCACTAGTCCCCTCCACCAGGAAGCCTACACAACCCACTGAACCAACTTTAGCCACAGGGTACAGACACCAAAAACGACAGGAACTAGGAACCTGCAGCCTGCAAAAACGAGACCCCAAACACAGTAAGATAAGCAAAATGAGAAGACAGAAAAACACACAGCAGATGAAGGAGAAATATAAAAACCCACCAGACCTAACAAATGAAGAGGAAACAGGCAGTCTACCTGAAAAAGAATTCAGAATAATGATAGTAAAGATGGTCCAAAATTTGGAAATAGAATAGAGAAAATGCAAGAAACATTTAACAAGAACCTAGAGGAACAAAAGATGAAACAAGCAACGATGAACAACACAATAAATGAAATTAAAAATACTCTAGAAGGGATCAATAGCAGAATAACTGAGGCAGAAGAACGAATAAGTGACCTGGAAGATAAAATAGTGGAAATAACTACTGCAGAGCAGAATAAAGAAAAAAGAATGAAAAGAACTGAGGAAAGTCTCAGAGACCTCTGGGACAACATTAAATGCACAAACATTCGAATTATAGGGGTTCCAGAAGAAGAAGAGAAAAAGAAAGGGACTAAGAAAATATTTGAAGAGATTATAGTTGAAAACTTCCCTAATATGGGAAAGGAAATAGTTAACCAAGTACAGGAAGCACAGAGAGTCCCATACAGGATAAATCCAAGGAGAAACACGCCAAGACACATATTCATGAAACTGTCAAAAATTAAATACAAAGAAAACATATTAAAAACAGCAAGGGAAAAACAACAAATAACACACAAGGGAATCTCCATAAAGTTAACAGCTGATCTTTCAGCAGAAACTCTGCAAGTCAGAAGGGACTGGCAGGACATATTTAAAGTGATGAAGGAGAAAAACCTACAACCAAGATGACTCTACCCAGCAAGGATCTCATTTAGATTTTATGGAGAAATTAAAACCTTTACAGACAAGCAAAAGCTGAGAGAGTTCAGCACCACCAAACCAGCTTTACAACAAATGCTAAAGGATCTTCTCTAGGCAAGAAACACAAGAGAAGGAAAAGACCTACAATAACAAACCCAAAACAATTAAGAAAATGGGAATAGGAACATACATATCGATAATTACCTTAAATGTAAATGGATTAAATGCTCCCACCAAAAGACACAGACTGGCTGAATGGATACAAAAACAAGACCCATATATATGCTGTCTACAAGAGACCCACTTCAGACCTAGAGACACATACAGACTGAAAGTAAGGGGATGGAAAAAGATATTCCATGCAAATGGAAACCAAAAGAAAGCTGGAGTAGCAATTCTCATATCAGACAAAATAGACTTTAAAATAAGGACTATCAGAAGAGACAAAGAAGGACACTACATAATGATCAAGGGATCGATCCAAGAAGAAGATATAACAATTGTAAATATTTATGCACCCAACATAGGAGCACCTCAATACATAAGGCAAATACTAACAGCCATAAAAGGGGAAATTGACAGTAACACATTCATAGTAGGGGACTTTAACACCCCACTTTCACCAATGGACAGATCATCCAAAATGAAAATAAATAAGGAAACACAAGCTTTAAATGATACATTAAACAAGATGGACTTAATTGATATTTATAGGACATTCCATCCAAAAACAACAGAATACACATTTTTCTCAAGTGCTCATGGAACATTCTCCAGGATAGATCATATCTTGGGTCACAAATCAAGAATTGGTAAATTTAAGAAAATTGAAATCATATCAAGTATCTTTTCCAACCACAATGCTAAGAGACTAGATATCAATTACAGGAAAAGATCTGTAAAAAGTACAAACACATGGAGGCTAAACAATACACTACTTAATAATGAAGTGATCACTGAAGAAATCAAAGAGGAAATCAAAAAATACCTAGAAACAAATGACAATAGAGACACGATGACCCAAAACCTATGGGATGCAGTGAAAGCAGTTCTAAGAGGGAAGTTTATAGCAATACAGTCCTACCTCAAGAAACAGAAAACATCTCAAATAAACAACGTAACCTTGCACCTAAAGCAATTAGAGAAAGAAGAACAAAAAACCCCCAAAGTTAGCAGAAGGAAAGAAGTCATAAAAATCAGATCAGAAATGAATGAAAAATAAATGAAGGACACGATAGCAAAGATCAATAAAACTAAAAGCTGGTTCTTTTAGAAGATAAACAAAGTTGATAAACCATTAGCCAGACTGATCAAGAAAAAAAGGGAGAAGACTCAAATCAATAGAATTAGAAATGAAAAAGGAGAAGTAACAACTGACACTGCAGAAATACAAAAGATCGTGAGAGATTACTACAAGCAACTCTCTGCCAATAAAATGGACAACCTGGAAGAAATGGAACAATTCTTAGAAATGCACAACCTGCCAAGACTAAATAGGGAAGAAATAGAAATTATGAACTGACCAATCACAAGCACTGAAATGGAAACTGTAACTAAAAATCTTCCAACAAACAAAAGCACAGAACCAGATGGCTTCATAGGCGAATTCTATAAAATATTTAGAGAAGAGCTAATACCTATCCTTCTCAAACTTTTCCAAAATATAGCAGAGGGAGGAACACTCCCAAACTCATTCTACAGGGCCACCATCACCCTGATACCAAAACCAGACAAGCATGTCACAAAGAAACAAAACTATAGGCCAATATCACTGATAAACATAGATGCAAAAATCCTCAACAAAATACTAGCAAACAGAATCCAACAGCACATTAAAAGGATCATACACCATGATCAAGTGGGATTTATTCCAGGAATGCAAGGATTCTTCAATATATGCAAATCAATCAATGTGATACACCATATTAACAAATTGAAGGAGAAAAACCATATGGTCATCTCAATAGATGCAGAGAAAGCTTTCAACAAAATTCAACACCGATTTATGATAAAAACCCTCCAGAAAGTAGGCTTAGAGGGAACTTTCCTCAACATAATAAAGGCCATATATGACAAACCCACAGCCAACATCATCCTCAATGGTGACAAACTGAAAGCATTTCCACTAAGATCAGGAAGAAGACAAGGTTGCCCACTATCACCACTCTTATTCAACATAGTTTTGGACGTTTTAGCAACAGCAATCAGAGAAGGAAAGGAAATAAAAGAAATCCAAATCGGAAAAGAAGCAAATCTGTCATTGTTTGCGGATAACATGATACTATACATAGAGAATCCTAACGATGCTACCAGAAAGCTACTAGAGCTAATCAATGAATTTGGTAAAGTAGCAGAATACAAAATTAATGCACAGAAATCTCTGGAATTCCTATACACTAATGATGAAAAATCTGAAAGTGAAATCAAGAAAACACTCCCATTTACCATTGCAACAAATAGAATAAAATACATAGGAATAAACCTACCTAAGGAGACCAAAGATCTGTATGCAGAAAATTAAGACACGGATGAAAGAAATTAAAGATGATAGAAATAGATGGAGAGATATACTATGTTCTTGGATTGGAAGAATCAACATTGTGAAAATGATTTTATTACCCAAAGCAATCTACAGATTCAGTGCAATCCATATCAAGCTATCACTGGCATTTTTCACAGAACTAGAACAAACAAGTTTCACAATTTGTATGGAAACACAAAAGACCCCAAATAGCCAAAGCAATCTTGAGAACAAAAAACGGAGCTGGAGGAATCAGGCTCCCTGACTTCAGACTATACTACAAAGCTACAGTAATCAAGATAGTATGGTACTGGCACAAAAACAGAAAGAGCTCAATGGAACAGGATAGAAAGCCCAGAGATAAACTCACACACATATGCTCACCTTATCTTTGATAAAGGAGGCAGGAATGTACAGTGGAGAAAGGACAGCCTCTTCAATAAGTGGTGCTGGGAAAACTGGGCAGGTACCTTTAAAAGTATGAGATTAGATCACTCCCTAACACCATACCCAAAAATTAGCTCAAAATGGATTAAAGACCTAAATGTAAGGCCAGAAACTATCAAACTCTTAGAGGGACACATAGGCAGAACACTCTGACATAAATCACAGCAAGATCCTTTTTGACCCACCTCCTAGAGAAATGGAAATAAAAACAAAAATAAACAAATGGGACCTAATGAAACTTCAAAGCTTTTGCACAGCAAAGGAAACCATAAACAAGACCAAAAGACAGCCCTCAGAATGGGAGAAAATATTTGCAAATGAATCAACTGACAAAGGATTAATCTCTAAAATTTACAGGCAGCTCATGCAGCTCAATAACAAAAAAATAAACAACCCAATCCAAAAATGGGCAGAAGACCTAAATAGACATTTCTCCAAAGAAGATATACAGACTGCCAACAAACACATGAAAGAATGCTCAACATCATTAATCATTAGAGAAATGCAAATCAAAACTACAATGAGATATCATCTCACACCAGTCAGAATGGCCATCATCAAAAAATCTAGAAACAATAAATGCTGGAGAGGGTGTGGAGAAAAGGGAACACTCTTGCACTGCTGGTGGGAATGTGAATTGGTACAGCCACTATGGAGAACAGTATGGAGGTTCCTTAAAAAACTACAAATAGAACTACCATATGACCCAGCAATCCCACTACTGGGCATATACCCTGAGAAAACCATAATTCAAAAAGAGTCATGTACCAAAATGTTCATTGCAGCTCTATTTACAATAGCCCGGAGATGGAAACAACCTAAGTGCCCATCGTCGGATGAATGGATAAAGAAGATGTGGCACATATATACAATGGAATATTACTCAGCCATAAAAAGAAACGAAATTGAGCTATTTGTAATGAGGTGGATAGACCTAGAGTCTGTCATACAGAGTGAAGTAAGTCAGAAAGAGAATGACAAATACCATATGCTAACACATATATATGGAATTTAAGAAAAAAAAGTCATAAAGAACCTAGGGGTAAGACAGGAATAAAGACACAGACCTACTAGAGAATGGACTTGAGGATATGTGGAGGGGGAAGGGTAAGCTGTGACAAAGTGAGAGAGTGGCATGGACATATATACACTACCAAACGTAAAACAGATAGCTAGTGGGAAGCAGCCACATAGCACAGGGAGATCAGCTCAGTGCTTTTTGACTACCTAGGGATAGGGATAGGGAGGGTGGGAGGGAGGGAGACACAAGAGGGAAGAGATGTGCGAACATATGTATACGTATAACTGATTCACTTTGTTATAAAGCAGAAACTAACACACCATTGTAAAACAATTATACTCCAATAAAGATGTAAAAAAGAAAAAAACAAAAGGCAGAGGAGTAGGATAGATGTAGAAAGAGAAAGAGACAGAGACAGAGAGAGACAAAGTAGAGTGATGCTTCAAGTATGCTCCGATTGTAGGTTGCACATATAGGGAAGCTGGAAGTGGACTAACTAGAAATGGGGCAATTTATGTGATAGGTTTCAGGAGCATATTTGGCTCTATCTGGTTGGTCCTGTGTTGGAAGCAGGGACAAATTTGGCAAATCATTGAACAAGTACTGTCCATTCCAGACTAACTGCTGCGAAGGTTGTCATTTGGCTTCCTGGGCTGGTTGCTATAGAGGTTGTAGGTCATATGTTGTCATATATGGTCTGACCACTGTCTATTTGTATATTCACCCTTCTGTTTTTCCAGAAAAAATTTTGTCAAATTTAGTCATATTTAAGAATTATTTAACTGGAATAATTTAACTGGCATATATTAATATCCTTACACTACTAAGCATCCCTTATCAAATCAGTCAGGCTCTCCACATAAACAGAACCAGTAGGATATATAGGGAAATACACACACACACACACACATACATATGTATATATGTATGATTTATTTCAAGGAACTGGCTTATGTTCAAGGTTTGGCTTAAAAAATCCATAGGGCATGCCAGCAACCTGAAACTCTTGGGTAAGAGTTCATACTTCAGCCTTGAGGGAGAATTTCTTTTTTCTTTTTTTTCTCAGGAAAGCAGTTTTTCTCTTAAGGCCTTTCAACTGATGAGGCCCATCCATATCATCAAGAAAAATCTCCTTTACTTACAGTCAACTGATTGTAGATGTTTACCACATCTACAAAACACCTTCACAGCAACATGTAGATTAGTATTTGACTGAATAACTGGCTACTATACCCCAGGAAATTTGACACATAAAACTAACCATCACAGACCACAACCTGGATTATTCTTTCCATTTGGTCAATTCTCTCCTTAAAATGATGGTTTTATTATTTTAAGTGAAGTTTTAGCATTTTTTGTAGGTTTCACTTTTCCTGTGTAAATTTCTTCTGAAAATGTGATGGGATATTTATAAATTATATATTACGACTGGTCATTACATTGGACAGCAATTTTAATGTAGTTATGTTGAACCAGCCACTTATTTGGAAAAGTAAATTTCATAAAAATGTTTGTCTGGATTTGGAAATGCAGGTGCATCATTTGTTGAATTCTAACTTTTTTATTATATAAAGAGACATTAATAATTTAAATTATGACAGGTGCATTTGAATACCATTCGTCTCATCCAAAAAAAGAGACAAAACTAACATGTTAGAAATTTTTGTTAAAATTCTGGGAGTCTTTTTCTCTTTTTGATTGCTTTTCATTGAACTTTTATATGTGTAATAGAATACAGAATAATGGAATTGATGGTGTTCTAGAACAAATATATCAAAATTTAGGTTACTGGAGACACTTTCCTGAGTTGAATAGTGCAGAAAGCAGGTGATAAGACCAAAGACAGAGGGTAGACACTATCTCCTGAATATTAACTTCAGCACAGCATGAATATCTCTGAGACATACCTGCAGGGGGTTGGAATTTTCCACAAGACAATGAGACTCCATTACACCCTATATGAAGTTTAATTCCATTAAATTCCATGGAATTCCATTCCATATTTTAACTCTTGATAACATAAACTCATTTTCATTTAGTTTTCTCTCCTCAGGTTTTGCCATATATTAGTAGTATATAGATAGATGAACCACATACAAATTTCTCAAGAACAATTTGAAAATAATTCTAAAATTTACTTTTATTTTTGGAGAAGAAACAAAATAAATGCCGAAGACCTACAGATGGAAAAAAATCTTTAAATTTTATTTTATTTCCTTTCAATGTCATTTATTACTTTCCACAGAAAGACAGGTCCTAAACATAATTCTAGAGTCACTTAAGTCTTAGACAAATTCGGACACTCCTCCCAAAAAAAGGTAGTAACATATGGTAATAAAAATCCCCCAAGTTAGAACTTCATTTTGCATCATTGCCATTTCTACATGGTCTTGAAAATAATACAAAAGTATGACTAAAGGAGGGAGCAATAGAATCACCATCTATATAGCTTAAGAAAACAGATGGTGTTGGAAGGCAACAGGATAAATATATAAAGTAACATATGGGGCGAAAATATTGTGTGTGGTGTTAGAGAAGCAGGGGGAAGGGAAGAAAAATACATGTGGTTATTTATATGTTATGTAAATTTTGAAGTACCACAAGCAAGGTGCCATAGTAATAAAGGGGAATTTACACTGAACCTGTTGTTTGAGTGCAATTCTCCAAATAAATGGACTTTTTAGTGTTATTGGAGAGGTCACTTTACATGGCCCAACCGGTTATTAAGAAAAGAACTGGAAAACTGTTCCTTCTACTGAACCCATTTGAACAGGAATTATAGACAAAATACCAGTGAGAACTATTTAACCAATTATTGTATTGGAAAGTACTTGCTCTACAAAGAGATATTCTTTGTAGATATATTCTCACAGTGTTTTCATGAAGTCCCTAGTTTGCTGAGCTTGAATTAGATGCTTTTTTTTTTTTAAGTTTTAAGACTTGAGTCTCTGATTAGTAGCCACGGGTAAGCTACAGACAAAGAAAGTGAGACAAGTTGAATGCCCATGGCCACCAGAAAACCCACTGTCTACAGAAACACCTAGATTAGGGCACTAATTTTAGTGTATGAGTGGAGATGCTTCTTGAGTAAAAAGATTTCAGTGATGTTTCCTGAGTTTCTCCCAGGTGATGATGGTACAACTGTCAGAGGAATGGGGTTACACCGCCCTAAATCTGTCCCCTCAGTATCTACCCCCTTCTAACCTTTACTTTGAGGAATCATTCTAGAAAACCTTACCAACCTACAAGATTCTGAAAGCCTTCTAAATTACTGAAGAATAAATACAGATTTTAAGTTAGTGTTTGGGGTAAATATATTGCTGTTCTTTGATTGCCATCAATCATGTTAAGACATAGATAGCAAATATTAGTCAGAAAATATCATTCCTCATTATTATTTTACTAAACTTATGATAAACAATAATTTTTCAATTTCAGCTAATTTGCTCTCATTTATCATCTATCCACATTAAAAAGGCACACATAAAAAATGATCCATCCCAGGCTTCCCTGGTGGCACAGTGGTTGGGAGTCCGCCTGCCGATGCAGGGGACACGGGTTCATGCCCCGGTCCGGGAAGATCCCACATGCCGCGGAGCAGCTGGGCCCGTGCACCATGGCCCCTGAGCCTGCACATCCGGAGCCTGTGCTCCGCAATGGTAGAGGCCACAACAGGGAGAGGCCCGTGTACTGCAAAAAAAAAAAAAAAAGATCCATCCCAGCAACAAAATGAAGTAGGATTTGTACGTACAAATTATTTTAGCAACCAGCTCCCAAATTCTGACCTTTCTTTCTTAAATATTTTATTTTCCTTCCTTTCAAAATATATTTTCTTTTCTTTGCCTATGATATCTCTTCCTTATCCTCTATATTATTTATATCCTTGATATCTTTGCCCATATTCCCTATACATAACGATCAAGTAACAAATTGCCTGCACCTTTGCAGACACAGGTTTGTGTATCTATAGCAAGCCCCCTTCCTGATGACTAAAAAAACCAAAATCATTAGATCCTATTTTTTCAGTCATTTTGCTATACCTCCTACTGATATAATATACTATGGATTGTAGGCAGATCCTGCAGCCATAGCGTAATTAAGTGACATATTCTAACAGCAAGATCTCTGACAATATCAATTTCAAATGCTTTTAAATAAATAGATCTCATATGAAAAATGCATAGTACTTTTAATAAAAGAACCATCAAAACACATGTTTGTTGTGTATCTGCAGTACCTATTCTGGCTCCGTCAAAGGAGAGAGAAAGATTCTATGAACTTTAAGTAGCCTATCTGACAAAAGGAGTCATGCAGTCACCTGGGTAAGCATGTTTTCTTGTTTGAGTGAGAGGAGATAAACAAAACAAAAAACAAAAGCTAATGTCAACACAAAATGTTAGGAAAATTTCTATCATTACAATTCATCCACTTTGCATTAAGCAAAGCAGGTGCACTACTAAAAATCTTAGGAGAATAGAGAAGGTGCTGCATTTCTAATGTTTTTCAAGGAGTGTATACATAAATTTAATCTTTAAGGTGCTTTGTAATTGGCAATGCTAAAAATTCCACTTTTATTTGGCCTTGATCCTCTAAATACAAATAATTAATGTTACAGGAGAACACATCCATTGCTTAGATCACATGTGTGGGTATGAATAACTAAAATTATCTACTAAGAGATTTCCATGTGGAATATAAATTAAAGCCTATTTGCCAGCTTTGTATCTGCTTGCTATTCACAGAATTTGTGCCAGAGCATTCTGATTCTCTCACAGATTGCACATCAGTACACCGCATTAAATGCTCTTTACTGTATGTTAAGATAATAGAATAATCAAAGTGATTTTATATACACATTAGCACAGTACCCTGTTTACATATATATTAATCAGTGAATGACTGCTTTATAATATAATCCATTTGTTCTACGTTAAAGAAGCCAAGGTATATACATCATACAATAAATTGATAGAGTAATTTAGGGACATTTTTCAATACTTAATAGTAACTATATGAATTATATCACATCAGTAACAGAACTTATTTCTTTGAGCCCAATCCTTGCCATTTAGTGTTTCAGTGTTCCAAATTCACTCTAAGCAATGTGTAAATGTTCTTAGAATTGGGTTTTGTGCTCTTTTTATCCTTTTAGTGCTCAGAACATGGCCAATGTAATTCTGATTATTTAGTAAAACTTTTGGATTAATATAATAACATACCAGGAAACAGGCCCAGTATATAAGATCATGGTATCAGTCAACATCAGGAAAATAGGAAAACAGAAACTGCATCTTTTTTGACAATGAATTTAATGTAACGAATTGTTTAAACAGGTATTGAAGGACTAACAAGAGCAGCTCAAACCTCTAGAGCAGAAAGAACAAAGGGAAGAGTTTGAGGTTATTAGAACTTAGGAGCTTACAGGAGCCTCACATCTCTGAAATGGAGGTGTCACCTATTGATGTTGATTTATCTGAAGGAGTACATTGGGGAATGTGGAAAAATCAAATTGGGAACTGGAACCCACTGCCACTACTGAGGATTTGCTGAGACAGTGTTAATGGGAATAGGAACAGACAAGTCTCTTCTCTCCCTACCTGCCTTGGGCCTCCCTCCAGTGCCCCCCAAGTGATAGAGCTTAAGAGGGATCCAGCTGGTAAAGGAGAAATGTGATTTACAGAATCACAGCCCCAGCATCACAAAGCATAATACAAAAGGATGAGTTAAAGCTAATACACAGTGGCTTAGTAACCTACACACTGATAGAAACCACAGTTTTCCTGAGAAGTTCCAATGTATTCATACCTAGGGTCCATTTTACTCTTAAATATGTGGTGATGTGGATGACAAATTATATGAGCACTCTATAGATAAAGCTCTTAATATAAATTAAATCAAATAAAGCCTCCATGGTAAATGGGTTCCAAAGATGGCCACTTTCAATCTCTTCCCCCCCTGTTTGTACATGCTGTTTCCCACGTGAAGAGTTGGAGTCTACATCCCCTCACCCTGAATCTGGGCTGACCTTAGTAACTTGCTTGATGAAAAGAATATGGTAATACTGTAGCGATGTTCTGAGGTTAGGTCATTAGAAAGCCTTGCCGTATCTGCCTGGGTCTCTTGAAATGCTTGCTCTTGGGACATTACCACTCAGAACCCAGCCACTGTGCTGTGAGATGCCCCAGCCTCATAAAGAGACCATGTGTAGGTGCTATAGTGGACAGCCCAACTAAAGTCCCAGCTAAGAGCCAGCATCAAGTGCCATGTAGTAACTCTTTCATGTATCCAGCAAAGTTAAGTGTTCAGATGATGACAGCCCAGCTGACATACATTATCACCACACGAGAGACCCAAGTAAAAACTATTTAGTTGGACCACGTTAACATATGTAAATATTCAAGGTAATAATAAATTGTAGTTTTGAACCACTAGGTTTTAGGATGTTTATTTATACAGCATACCTAATTAGAACAACCTATTTAGTTTTTCAGTGAGTCCCATATGTGAGTTGTGGCCCACCAAATAAATATCTCTATCCTCATCCGACTAATGCTGTTTATCAATAAAACTTGTTTTCCTGACCACAGTCTCCTGTATTTCCCCCTTAGCTCACCAAGTACATTATAAACATTTGAAAAGAAAGTGTCATGTCCTATTTTGCTTCTATATGTCCCACTTGATAACTAATAATTATTTACTGCCACATAACCACTAAACTCAAAATCTAGCATTCATGGGCCAGCAGGTTGACTACAATTGGGCTAATCAAGGTAAGAATTAGCTACACAGTTCTGCATCAGGATGTGGTTTATCTGAACTTGTTTTCAAGCTGTGGGTTGAACTTAGGTCTACTCTGTATCTTTTTCTTCTGAGTCCAAGGCTGAAGTGCTGCAGCTGCTGAGGTCATTCTCTTCTTTTGAAGGATCACTGGAGCACGAGGCAAACCAAATATTCCAACACATTCAAGCCTTCTGTTTATATCACACCTGTGGATATTCCACAGGCCAAAGTCACACAGTCCCTGAAATCAATGGACTGAAGAGGTGCACTTTGTCCAAGTGGGAGCATGGAATATAAATATCTGCAAGACAAAAATCTGAATAATTAAAAATACCATCAGAAATGTCTTATCATTGATTCTGGGAAATTCAATTAAAAACCTGTAACATTTTAATATGGCCATAGTGGTAGATTTATTATATTTTAAACATATTCAGACTTGGAAATTACTTTCAAGATCCAGTGATAAACCTGAGTCTTGTGTGTGTGTGTGTTTGTGTGTGTGTGTGTGTGTGTGTGTATTTTTTTCAGATGTACAGCATTATAGTTCAACATCTGTATACATTACAAACTGATCATCACAAGTGAAGTGGTCATCCATCACCACACAGTTTACCCCCTTCACCCCTTTTACTCACTCCCTAACCCCCTTTACCTCTGGCAACCACTAATATGTTCTCTGTATCTACATGTTTATGTTTTACTATGCTTGTTCATTTCTTCTGTTTCACAGATTCCACATATGAGTGAAATCATATGGTATTTGTCTTTCTCTATCTGACTTATTTCACTTAGCATAATACATCAAGGTCCATCCAAGTTACTGCAAATTGCAGGTTTCATTCTTTTTTATAACCAAGTAGTATTCTATTGTGTGTATCTATATCTATATCTATATCTATCTATCTATCTATCTATCTATATATATATATATATATATATATATACATATATATCTCTCATGTGTTTTTTATCCATTCATCCATAAATTGACACTTAGATTGTTCCTATATCTTGGCTATTGTAAATAATGCTTCAATGAACATAGAGATGCATATATCTTTTTAAAATTAGTGTTTTCATATTCTTTGAATAAATACCCAGAAGTGGAATAGTTGGATCACATTGTAGTTCTAGTCTGAATTTTCTGAGGAATCTCCATAATGTTTCCATAGTGGCCGCTCCAATTTATAGTCCCAAAAACAGTGTATGAGGGTTCCCTTTTCTCCACATCCTCTCCAATGTTAGTTATTTCCTATCTTTTTGATAATAGAGAATAGACATTCTAACAGGTGTTAGGTGATATCTCATTATGGTTTTGATTGCCATTTCCTTAATAATTAGTGATGTTGAACATATTTTCATGTACCTGTGGGCCACCTGTATGACTTCTTTGGAAAAATGTCTCTTCAGATCCTCTGCCCATTATTTTTATTGAATTGTTTGGGTTGTGCTGTTGAGATGTATGAGTTCTTTGTATATTTTGGAAACTAACCGCCTATCAGATATATGATTTGCAAATATAGTCTCTCATTCAATAGATTGCCTTTTCACTTTGATGATGATTTCTCTCACTGTGCAGAAGTTTTTAGTTTGATATAAGTTACATTTGTTTATTTTTTCTTTTGTTTCCTTGCCATTGGAGTCAGATCCATAAAAACATTGTTAAGACTGATGTCACTGAAGTTACCATGTAGGTTTTCTTCTGAGAATTTTATGGTTTCTGGTTTTACATTCAAGTCTTTAAGCCATTTTGAGTTAAATTTTGTGTATAAGACAGTGGTGTAATTTCATTCTTTTCATGTGGCTGTCCAGTTTTCCCAACACTATTTATTGAAGAAACTATCCTTTCTCCACTGTATGTTTTTTGCTCTTTTGTAGTAAATTAATTGTCCATATATGTATGGGTTTATTTTGGGGCTCTCAATTCTTTTTCACCAATCTCTGGGTCTTTTTTTGTGCCAGTACTTTACTGTTTTGGTTACTATAACTTTTTAGTATAGTTTGACGTCAGGGCACATGATACCTGTTGTTCTTTCTCAAGATTGTTTTGGCTATTTGGGATCTTTTGTGGTTCTATACAAATTTGGGGATTATTGTTCTAGTTCTGTGAAATATGCCATTGGAATTTTGACAGGGATTGCATTGAATCCATAGATTGCTTTGGGTAGTATGGATATTTTAACAGTATTAATTCTTCCAAGCCATGAGCATAAAATATTTTTCCATTTATTTGTTTCTTCATCAGTTTCTTTCATCAGTGTCATAATTTTCAGTGTACAGGTCTTTCACCTCCTTGGTTAAATTTATTGCTATATATTTTATTCTTTGTGATTCAATTGTAAATGGGATTGTTTTCATAATTTCTCTTTCTCATAATTGGTTATTAGTGTATAGAAATGCCACAGATTTCTGTGTATTGATTTTGGATCCTGAAACTTTAATTTTGGGCTTTATTCTTTTTCTAGTTCCTTTGGATGTAAAGCTGTTTACTGGGGATTTTTCTTGTTTCTTGTGGTAAGACTGTATTGCTGAGAACTTCTCTCTTAGAACCACTTTTTTGATGCATTGCATAGATTTTGGTATGTCATATTTCTTTTTTCATTTGTCTTTAGATATTTTTTGATTTCTTCCTTTTTTTTGATGACCCATTGGCTGTTAAGTAGCATGTTGTTTAATCCCATGTGTTACGTATTTTTCCTGTTTTTCTCCTGTGATTGATTTCTAATTTCATACCATTGTGATTGGAAAAGATGCTTTACATGATTTCAAACTTCTTGAGTCTATTGTGATCTAACATGTGATCTGTCCTGGAGAATGTCCCATCCATGTGCACTTGAGAAGATGCAGATTCTATTGCTTTAGGATAGAATGTTCTATATATACCTATTACATCCAACTGGTCTAATGTTTCCTTATTGATTTTCTGTCTGGATTATCTATTCATTGTTGTAAGTGAGGTATTAAAGTCCCCACTTTCAATTTCTCCCTTTAAGTTTGTTAATATGAAAAACAAAACAAAAAAAAAAAAGTTTGTTAATATGTTTTTATATATCTTGATGCCCTTCTGTTGGGTGCATATACATTTATAAATTTTATATCTTCTTGCTGGATTGACTCCTTTATCTTTATGTAATGCCCTCTTTGTCTTTTATTACGGTCTTTGTTTTTAAAGTCTATTTTGTCTGATATGGGTTTAGTTACTTGAAATTTCTTTTCATTCCATTTCTTCAGGAAATATTTTTCCATCCTTTCACTTTCACTATGTGTGTGTCCTTTCTTCTGAAGTGAGTCTCTTGTAGGCAGCAGATAGATGGGTCTTACTCTTCTATCCATTAGGCCATTCTAAGTCTTTGGATTGGCAAATTTGGTACATTTACATTTAAAGTAATTATTTATAGGTATGTATTAATTGTCATTTTGATCATTGTTTCCTGGTTGTTTTTGTAGTTCCTCTCTGTTCCTTTCTTTTTCTCTTTTTCCTTTTCCTTATGTTTTGGTGGTTTCTTTAGCATCATGTTTAGATCCCTTTCTTATTTTCTTCTGTGTATTTAAGATTTTTTCCTTGTGGTTACTGTGAGGTTCACATATGACATCCTATGTAGGTTGTAGCCTGTTTTAAGTTGGTAGTGACTTAAGTTTGAACACCTTCAAAGCTTTATCTTTTTACTCCTTACCCCACATTTTATACTTTTGATGACCCATTTTACATATTCTTATTTTATGCATCCCTTAATATTGTAATTTTATTTTTACTACTTTTGTCTTTTAAATTTCATGTTTGCTTTATAAGTGAATAATCTACTACTTTATTATATATTTACCTTTTAAAGTGAGATTTTTAGTTTTGTATGTTTCTTTATTATTAATTAGTACTATTTCTTTTAAGCTTAAAGAAGTTCCTTTAAAATTTCTTATTTAGTGACTGGTTTAGTGGTGTGATGAATTCCTTTATCTTTTGACAGGTGCTCAAGAGGTGTTCCCTATGTGGGCTGTGTGCTCTCCTATTGTGTTGGGGTCAGGGCTGCTACAGGGCACTGGTGAGCCAAGCTGGCCCCCAGACTGGCTATGAGGCCCAGTCAAGGTGCAGAGGTGGGCAGGCCTTTCAGCAGAGTAAACCCATTGGCACTAACAGGTTAAATGGAGAATTTTTAAATGATACCTGACAGCATCAGCATTAGCAAGGTAGCCTGATATATAAATGGCTCTTGCCAGTGAGCCATTTGAGTCCCTGGGGAGTGTTCTATCTCCTCCAGAGCAGATACTTTAAGACTAGTAGGTGGGTCCCCTTCACTTACAGTCCATGTGCTTTTTGATTTGTGTTTTTGTGCTGGTTTTTGGGTTGAGTCAGTCTGTGCACGAGCCCTTTAAAAGCAGATTTTCTGTTTCCTGAAATTCCATAGTTTTCCTGGGTATATTTCCTGTTGGTTTTCAAAACCATGTGTTTTGGGGGCTCATCTCTCCTGTGAAGGATCTATAGAGCTGGAATCATTCACTCCTCAGGGAAAAGGTCATACCTTTGTGATTCCTATTGATTGTGCATTGCCACAGCTAGGGTGTGGGTTTTTGTTTCGTGACCCCACATCTCTACCTCTCCTACTCATCTCGATGCTTTCCTTTTACCCCTTGTTGTGGAGGCTCTGTTCATCCAGTTTTCAATTCCCTTTCTGAGGGAATTATTCCATATGTAGTTGTAGCTTTGTTGTGTCCATGGGAGGAGGCTCTTTCTTTGCCACCATCTTGAACCACACCTAACTTGAATTTCTGTTTCAGAAATACACATAGGATATTATTTTAGAGAAAAAGTGTTCATTGATATGGTTATAATAATTAAGACCATCAGAGTCATTATTTCCCCTCAGTTAAAAATAATTCAAAATAATAGACCACTGATCTTTAGAATACAGCCAGAAACTAACTGGTATCCTAAATTTATATTTTTATATAGTATTTATTATTAGGATGTCTTATTTAAATGAATATTGGTCAAAATTTAAAGGTAAGCCCTTTAAAGCACTGAAAGTTTACCTTGCAAAAAGTAACTGTGCTGGAAAAAAAAGTATAATCTAGTTTGTACAATTTTTCTTCTAATTCTGTAAAAAAAACATAGTAATACCATTGACACATCAATGCCTTCAAGATATACAATTAAAATATACAAGTTCAGATATTATGAACATCCATATTTGTCCAAAATAAACACACAGAAAGCATCAACCACATGTATACAACATGAATATTACTAAATAGAATAAATCATTAACTCCAAATACTTTGTATTTCCTGCTGTAAATCACTGATTCAAATACAATGATGCATTATTTTAATTCACAGTGAATTATGGAGGCATGTCTAAGATTTATAAGATTATCCATGATAAATATCTTTATTTTCAAGGTAATGATGTGACCTAAAGTATGAAAGTAATAACTATGGGGAAAATGTATTACTTTTATTTCTCTAAACTTAGATTTATACATCTAAATATTTGTAGGCTTTGCTATATCAAAATATTATTGAATTTTTTAGTAAAAGTATTGAAAGGCTAGAATTTTATTTTTTTCTGGCAAAAACTATGTAGTTCTGGTCTACATGTTTTTTATTTCATTTATTGTATGATCTACAACAGGTATAACTAATCTATAGTGAAAAAAATTAAAAAGTGAGCTTTTATGAATGTGAATTACTAACTAAGAAGACACATGTAGGAATTTTCCAGTGTGGTGGAAATGATCTATATTGTATTAAACATTTGGATTATACAGTTATGTGTATATGTCAAGCTTATTGAATAGTACACTTAAGTTTAGACATTTGGGATGTTTCCAGTTTGGGATTATTATAAATAAAGCTATTATAAATATTTTGGAACGTTTCTTTCTTTTTTTTTTAATTTGGCCACACTGTGCAGCTTGCAGGATCCTGGTTCCCTGACCAGGGACTGAACCTGGGCCCTCAGCAGTGAAAGCCTAGGCTCCTAACCACTGGACTGCCAGGGAATTCTCTGGAACATTTCTTGAAATATGTGCACACATATCCATTGATTATGTACTAAGAAGTGAAATTCCTGGGTATATTAGTCTGCTAGGACTGCCATAACAGAATATCACAATGACTTAAACAACAGAAATTTATTTTCTCACAGCTCTAGGGGCTGGAAATCCAATATCAAGGTGCTGGCAGGGTTGGTTTCTGGTAAGACCTCTCTGGTTTACTTATGGACATCTACCTTCTTGATGTGCCTTCATATAGCTTCTCCCCTGTGTATGCACACTCTTTGTGTCTCTTCCTCTTCTTATAGAGACACCAGACCTATTGATTAGGACCCTATTTGTTTAACCTCATTTAACCTTAAATATTTTTTGAACACACTATCTCCAAAGACAGTCATGTTGACAGGGCTTAGGGCTTCAATGTATGAATTTGCAGGGGGGCAGGGGGCCAAATTCAATCTATAACACTGGGTCATGGTGACTATGTTTGTTTAATGAAAAAGGAATATCTTGCAATTGCTTGGGGGGCAATTTGGATTGAGGCAGGTTACAGGCCCTTATATGTCCAGGACATAATTTTACAGGAGTATAATTCCTACAGAAGCTTATTTTTGAATTTTTAATTTTAGTGTCTGCCCTGTGTTTTATAACTCAAAATAGAAAAGCAACATATCACACTATTCCTCAGACATAGATCACTACATCATTTGATAATCCTATTATAACAGCTACAACTATGCTTCAGTGACCACACCAACTATAACAAAACAATGAGCCCCACTGTCCAAACTCAAACATATATTACTATTTCACAGTTTACTTAGCTTGGAATATATACATTCAGAAAACAAGACAGTACAGAAAATGCTGCAATCAGCATTAATTTATCCAAGTGCAGCAGAGGTTCTGAACCTTGTTCTAAACTTGGCTGCATATCAAAACCACCTGGGGAGCTTTTAAAGTCCCTATGCTCATTCTAAACCAAGACAAATAAAATCAGAATCTCTAGAGGTAAGACCCATGCATCAGAATTTGTTTAAAACACCTCAGGTGATTCCTATGTACAGCTGAGGCTGAGAACCACTGATCTACAATTTCAAATAACTACAGTTCATACTAGGATAATTTTATTAAGTCCAATTATTCACTCAACATTATTCTTAAACTCTTGCTATACTCCTCCCTTGCATGAAAAGCACCGCTGGTACTTACATTAATGATAACATATTTCAAATCAACAACCTACATATGCATATAATATAATGCATTCAAAGGAAAAATGTGTATTATTTTATTATTGAATGAATCTTATGTTCTATATAAGAAATGTCCTACACATCAATGGTGCCAAAAGATTAAATATAAAAATAATAAACTGAAATCAAAATTTAAAAATAAATTATATTTAGCTAAGTTTCTCACTTTCAAAGAGAGATGTGATACATAAACAAAAAGGGAGGTTAGACTAAATCATGTGGTACTAAATTAGAGTCAGAAACATCAGAATGAACTAATATTTAGCTTAATATATAGACAGATATAAAAACAATTATAGATATGTTTTTCACATAGGTTATTATGCCTACATATATTTATAGTCTGTCTGCAGATAAGTCCTAGAAACAATAACATTCCATCAACAAGCACACCCAGTGTCCAGATCTTAGTTTCTAAATATCATTCTCTAATAAAAAGAACCAAGTTCCTTGGAGAAATGGCTGGTTCTAGGGCTGAGGCAGGCAAAATACAAGATGAGCATCTTATAGTACCAGAAAGTAAGGAAGTGCTCAAAATACGAAGGAGTGAAGACGGGTTAGAGGAACAAAGGAGCCAACTCTAAAGAGACCCCCATGGCCAAGGCTGGAACAATTTGAGCAGCAAAACAAATAATGTAGTATTAGATTATAACCCAAAGTATAAAATAAACATACATGAGTCCATATTGAAATAAATAAATGATTGAATAAATCAATGGTGGGAAACAGTTGAATATTTCTTACAGAAGGAATTTATTTCATATATGTAGATATTCCTGCTTTGAGAGAGTGAAGCTTATAACACACACACACATATTCACATATACACACACAAACACTCACACACACACACTTTAGGGTGGGCTTGACTTAGTAACTTGCTTCCAAAGAACAGAATAGGTTAAGGGGAGAAATAATAACTTACACTGGAGATACCTGACAAACAATACCTTAATCAAGTGATGAAGCTTAATATCCCCAGTGATTTTGGGTGCATATCATGTACCCCCCGATATAGTGTGATAAGAAGGGCATTTAACCTCTGTGGTATTCTTCCTATAAACCCATAAACTCGATCTAATTATCAGAAAAACATCTCAAGAACCCAGGTTGGAAGATGTTCTACAGGATGCTTGGTCAGTACTTCTCAACATTTGAGGTCATAAAAAACAAGGAAAGACTGAGAAATTGTCAATGACCAGAGGAGACTGAGGAGACATGAGAACTAAATGCAATGTAGTGCTCTGGATTGGGTCCTGGAACAAAAAGAGAACGTCAATGCAAAAAACTGGTGACATTGCAACTAAAACCGTAGTTTAGTTAATAGTAATTTACCAAGGCCACGTTCTCAATTTTGACAATGGCACCATGGAAATGTAAGATGTTAACAATAGGGAAAATTGGACAAAGGATACACAGGACTTCTCTCTACTATGTTTACAATTTTTCTGAAAATCAAATATTATTCCAAAATAAAGGTTCATTTAAAAATCTATGTAGGGCTTCCCTGGTGGCGCAGTGGTTGAGAGTCTGCCTGACAATGCAGGGGACACGGGTTCGATCCCTGGTCTGGGAAGATCCCACATGCTGCGGAGCAACAAAGCCTGTGAGCCACAACTACTGAGCCTGCGCGTCTGGAGCCTGTGCTCTGCAACAAGAGAGGCCGCAACAGTGAGAGGCCCACGCACTGCGATGAAGTGTGGTCCCTGCTCACCGCAACTAGAGAAAGCCCGCACACAGAAACGAAGACCCAACACAGCCAAAATTAAATAAATAAATTAATTTTTTAAAAAATCTATGTAATTAGAAAGATATTCCTCTCAGTATAAAAACATGAATAAACACATTTAACTATTATAGATACTATGGAGATTTCTTCTTTTTCCTCTATTAAAGAGTATATTTTTAAAAGAAGGAAATACGATAGCCATTAAAACCTAAATTGCTCTTGCAAAATAAGTAAAATTGTATTTTATACTATTCCCAGTGCAGCTTACTTAAAGACATGTGCTGTGCTTGTTCTCGGTATAAATCAAATATTGAAATTAAAAACCCATTTAGATAAATATTCCTTGGAGATTATTGTCACTATTATGTGTATCTGAGATTCCAAGTACACTGAAGCAGAGGGAGGAAATCTTTGTCTTGCCACAGATTTATTAGATGGAATTTTATTTCTCTCAACATCTCTTGAAACTGATTTCCATTTTGCAATATTATTTCTTTAGAAAACAGTTTAGTTTAATATCGCCACAGCTCCAGCACATATTGTTTCTATTGAATTTTATTCAGGTCTTGAGAATCTTGGGTAAGGAAATGTTCCAGAAATTACATTTCAACTTTAAGTTTTAATTCTACTAACCCAAAATAGGCCTTAAGATTGTGTGAAAGACTGTTGCATAAAATTTAAAGCTTCAGCTAGTCCAGATCTAGATTTTAAGAGTCAGCTGAATGGCCTCTTCAATAATTTAACGCAAGAGGATGCTACAACCATTCTACACAGATTCATATAATTACAGTAAATTAAATGTTACAGTATTATATAAGGAACACCTAATTACAGTAAATTAAATGTTACAGTATTATATAAGGAACACCTTTTTTCACAAATGCAGTAGAACAAAGACAATCCTAGCTTTTATTTTGGTTTTTGACTGTATACATGTTTCTATGCTCTCCTACCTCTATCGTATTCTTTTTCTTTTCATTCATTCTCTCCTGCTGTTTTCTATGTCTACTTTCAAATAAGAGTCATATTTTTTTGCCTAATGCTCAAATAATTGATAGATAAAAGAAAATAAATGTTAGAAGTGAAATGACAATTAACTAAAAAGTAAATTTAATCACTTCTCGATAACTACATTCATTCATTCATTCATTCATTCTGTAAATATCTGTGGGGGACTATTGCTTTAGTGATTCCTCAAAGGACCATGCTTCTCAGATTTCAAGGCTTATCTAAGCCTTGATTTGACATAGAAAAATCACTAGAAGTGACACGGTGCCATTTCTGGGCTTGGCCCTTAATTTTCCTGATACTTTCTACTTTCCCCTCTTTGGAATGCTTGCTCTAGGATGCTGCTGCATTGTTTTTTGTTTTTTTTTGTTTTTTTTTTGCGGTACACGGGTCTCTCGCTGTTGTGGTCTCTTCCGTTGTGGAGCACAGGCTCCGGACGCGCAGGCCCAGCGGCCATGGCTCACGGGCCCACCCGCTCCGCTGCACGTGGGATCTTCCCGGACCGGGGCACGAACCCATGTCCCCTGCATCGGCAGGCGGACTCTCAACCACTGCGCCACCAGGGAAGCCCTAGCATGCTCCTTCTTGGAATCATGCTATGAGGGAGCCCAAGCAGCCACATGGAGGAGAACTAAGGCTCCTGACTGATTGCCCCAGCTGAGATCCCAGTTAAGCCTCCAAATGACTGACAAACCAGAACCTACAGAATCATGGGGGATAATAAATTGCTGTTTTAAGACACTGTTTGGGGATGGTTTGTTTTACAATAACAGATAACTAAAACAACTTTATAGTGAATACTTAGATTTATGGACAAGCCATTGTTACACATGGCTTTGAGGATGATTGCTTCTATTGTCAATGAGTCCCTGAGACAAGGAAAGATAAATGACAGTTTGGAAGTAGCCCAGAAAAAGGATGAAATATGTTAACCCCTCTTATGATTGTGTTCTTCTAAGAGGAATTAGGAGGTCTTTGACCAGTAATTTAGAACTATAGTGTAGCACATTGCTACTGAAAATATAGTTCTCAATTGGCAAAATTAGCATCACCTGGAAGCTTGTTAGAAATACAGAATTTCAGTTTCTACAAAGACCTACTAAATTAGAATCTGCATTTTAGCATGGTCCCTGATTGACTAGTTTGTACATGGATCTAATAATGTTATCTGATAAAATTAACACAAAATTACATGATAGTATATGAATCTATCATTCCAACCAAATGAAAATTTTCTATCCAAACTAATGGCTCCGCAAATAAAATTTACCTAAGTCAGAAATTAAAGTCTAATCACAGACTTCTCCTACCCTCATTTCATGTGGAAACTATAACTGTACTTCTTTGATACATGTTATATCCTCCTATGGCCTACATCACCACTTGCCTGATCTATCCAGTGGTCAGTACCACATTTAGAATGGGCAAGTGAAACCCTTGCTCTGGATCTTATGCCTCAGGGTGTCTGTGCTTTGAAGTCTTTCCTCAAAACTTTAAGTCCTCCTCTGATGGCTGGGACTAATCATGGCCAACAGTACCACCCAGAAGGGTACACAGAGACTGGTCTATTGCCCGTCTCAGCCCCAGACTGGTTCTCCCCTTCAACTCCATAATTGCCCCTTCCCTTCCTCTCACATTCCTCACCACATGGGATCACATGGTGTCAATCAGATACCTCAAGGAGCTTTGGAATTCATGCCTCTGAAGTCATCCAAGGCCCTAGATACCAAGAAGATTGCTCCTGCTGACAGGTGTGATATTTCTTTTATGGAATTGCATAAGATTAGGCTACCAGAATGCTGCTGCCATATTGATGATTATTACACTAATTTGTCTCATTGGACATGGGATGAGTTCAGGTCCCTAGGGCTTAGATGCTATCAATAGCATGCAAATGACCCCTGAACTTAACTGTGTGTGTACACCCATGACTCAGCCCACTCCTGTTTATGTCCCCAACCTGGTGACACCTCCAGTCTACAGCATCTGAGGGTGGCAGTAGTGGCATCAAGTGTCATTTATAGAATGCCTCCCTTCCCCACCCCTGTTCCTCCTCCCAGGTCAGTCATTAACTATGATGCATAAATGACACCATTCTTCTCACTCCACCCACAGGCCCCTCTCCTATATTCCTGACTAGTGGGAGTATATCGAAAGTAGAGATGATAAAACTTTGAACGAGATCATATTCCATTATTCACTGACTATAGCCTAAAGAATTCAAGAGAAAACATAATCCTACCTTTATACTATAAAATGATGAACAGTGGTTTTAACATGACCAGAAAACAAGTTATCATTCATATACTCTTCTATTGTCCAGACAAGACTTACATTTGGAGTCATCATCAGCTAAGCAGAGTAAAAACATTGGAGCAAGTCATTGGAAGCCTGCATTCATGGGTGGCATGATGAATGATGCAGTGTCATGACTAATAATATACCCTGCAATAAATAGTGTTAGAGATTGGCAGAGGCAAAATCTATGCTCTTTCAGTAAATCATGTCCCTGAGAGCCATGGTGTTGAATTAAAAAGTGTAGCTACTATTTATTTACTCAAGGTGGGAGAAGTGAAATTTGCCAGAAATAACACACTTGACAATAAAGAACACAAAGAGGTGGTTCTTAGATATGAATAGTAAGAGATGGAATCTGGACATTGCAAAAAATCCTCATATGACTGATTGGAATAAGTACCACACCTTCAGATTGCAAGCTCCTTGAGGGAAAGGATCATGTGTTATCACTCCATTTTATAGACATGATGTCTGATATACAGAGATCAAAAATAAATTTTAAATAAATAAATAAGTGAATACACATAAGTTTGTGATTGGATCACCTACAAACTATTTTTGTAACATTTAGTTTCATTGATAATGAAAGATACTTATTGTTAAAAAAACTTGAAAAATATAGCACATAATAAAGAAGAAATTGAAAATCTTTCATAATTCTTCCATAGTCATGTTAATATATTTCTTCCTAATTTATTTATAAAATATATGCACTTTTTCTAAAATTATAAGATAATTGCTGGACAATGAGAAAAAATCAATTTTTACCCTATTTTTCTACCAATTTGAGAGATGAGTGAGGATTAGAAGTAAAGTCAATCTAAAAATATTTTCTGGTTGAAGTTAAAGGGAGAAAATATCTATTTTAACACTCTTCTTGTCTTTATATTGTAAATGGGAGCAATTGTGGATAGACGGTACAGTAATGGGATGGTACAGTTCAGTTAGGTTTCACTGCATGGAGGGAGAAAGGAGAATGAGAAAATATTAATGACATTTTGCTGCACAATAATGTAAAATGCTATCCCTATCTTGGGCAGGGTAAATTTTTAAACATTTAAAACAAATTTAAATTTGTTTTCCTTAACATAAATTTAAACTATGATATTACCAAGAATAATAACTTTTTTTAACTTGTGTTTGTATCTGTGTGTGTGTGAGAGAGAGAGACAGAGAGACAGAGAGAGGGGGGGGAAAATTGCCTATGTATTGCCCGATAGTTTTCCATAAAAGACTGGAAATCCAATGAAGGAATGAATGAATATACCCTCACAGGATGAAGGAGTAAATCAAAGAGTATTGACCATAAAGTGGAAATACCACTATAAACAATTCTGCTAAAACTGTCCTTTAACCTGAAGCACCACCTTTACTTGAATCCTGCCTTTGCTCTCGTGAATTATGGCAGTTAGTTGTATGGTTGTAGAGATGGTTGGAGGGGGGAGGGTTGTGTACAAATCCCAGAGTGAGATCATTTCCTATGGGTATAAATTAGGTTCTTCTAAAGGGGGTGGAAAGCAGGTGGAGACTCTCAGAGAAGGGAAATAAGGGGAATCTAAATGAGACACTGAGAGTCACCCATTAAGACATCCTGTATGAGGATTCTGCCATTTTTAATCTAATCTTGGAGTCCAGAAACAGTCATATCTATTGATGACATTCAGCTTCCAGTTTCCATGGGTTTTTTTTGTTTTTTTTTTTCTTGAAATTTTATCTGGTTATTCCAAAAGGCACAGTTAAACACACAACTTCATAGTCTATGCATGATTAACAGATTAGGCTTTGAAGAAAAGAAGTCCAGTTTGGCAGTATCAACACTGGATTGAAGAACAACAGTAGTCCCAGAATTCTATCCCTTCCTACTTCCCAAAGGAGTAACTTCTAGGTTTAAGATGTGCAAATCATTCATGTGGTGGCTCTTAAATTTTTACTGTACAATACATTGTGCCTAAAATAAGATGTAGCATCATTCAGTGCACTTTAAAGATTTACTAAAATTATATGTAATATTTTTCAAGTTGCTGTATTCACTCATCATTATATTCACTCACATTGATATAGTTTATATACAGTCTTACTCGATTTACAATGGTGTTAAATCCTGATAAACCCATTGTAAGTTGAAAATATTGTAAATCAAAAATACATTTACTACATCAAACCTACTGAACAAACAGGAGCTTAGCCTAGCCTACTTTAAACATGCACGGAATACTAACAATAGCCTGAAGTTGGGCAAAATCATCTAACACAAAGACTGCTTTATAATAAAGTGTTGAATATCTCATGTAAATTTTGAATACTGTACTGAAAGTGAAAAACAGAATGGTTGCATGAGTACAGAATTGTTTTTAAGTATATCTGTTGTTTACCCTTATGATCACAGAGCTGACTGGGAGCTACAGTTCATTCCCACTGCCCAGCATCTTGACAGAGTATCCTACAACATATCACTAGCCTGGGAAAAGATGGAAATTCAAAATTCAAAGTACAGTTTCTACTGAATGCATATCACTTCACACCAGTGTAAAGTTAAAAAATCATAAGTAGAATGAAGCATGATAAGTTGGGAACTGGCTGTAGTTTATTTTAAACACAAGGTTGAGTAGCATTTTATAAATACCCTATGATTTATCCATCCCTCAGCCATGGATAGTATCAGATTTACCCCTTTTACTATTGCAAACAGTGATGAAATAAACATCCTTACTCAGATTACTTTGTGCACATGTAAGATGTTTTCTATGGGTTATGTTTCAAAATAGAATTGCTAATTGTATTTTATGTGCATTTTTAACTTGAACTAATATTTCAAAATTATTCTCCAAAGAGAGGCAATAGCATTGTGGGTGAATGCAGCAGGAGTTAAATACATATAAGTATAAATGTGAATGCAGTAAATATATTTTTCCAAAATACACTTAGAACAGAGCTTCTCCAACCTGGTTGTACATTTGAAAAACCAAGGAACTTTCAAAAATTACCAAACCCTAGGCCTGTACCAGAGACTCTGATTATAACTGAGCAGGGGTTGGTCCTTGCCATCAGCACGATTTTAAAGCCCCCTCCTCGAGATGATACTAATTCAAAGTCAGGATAGAAAACTACTTCATCAGTGTTCTCAAATTTTAGCTATAGCATCAGAATATCACCTGGACAGGGGGGCTTGTTAAAACATAGGTGGTTTGGCCTCACCCACAGGGTTTCTGATTCAAGATGCCTGGGGTGGGGTTTGAGCCTATACATTTCTAACAAGTTCCCAGTACCTACACTTTGAGAACAGCTCCTCCAATCTAGAGTATGAAAAACAACCCTAGCAAGAGGGAAGAGATACAGGAACATATGTATATGTATAACTGATTCACTTTGTTATAAAGCAGAGACTAACACACCATTGTAAGGCAATGATACTCCAATAAAGATGTTAAAAAAAAGAAAAAGAAAAACAACCTTGACATCTAGTACTAACAGCTAGGCTATGATGTTCCTAGTTAACCAATTTTACATACATCAAAATAATTTGAAGCCACTCTGTGTCCATAATGAACAAGATAAAAACAAAACCATTATAAAATTATGTCTCAACAGACAGAAGCTGGAATTTGGTGCAAACCACAGACATGATCAAGCATCTTCCTCTCCTGACTAATATTAGTAATTGCTCTTTATCCATTAAACTTTAGTCCCTCTCCTTTCTTTCTGCATCCCATATAAAAATTACTAAATTACTCAATCATAGCATTAACCCCACTTTCATCCATGACCCAATTCAGCAAAAACTCCCCATATAAGCACAAATCACCTAACCCAAGCCTAAATCCTATAACCCTCACTCCAGTATGCTATGAGTAAGACACCCATGTTTCTCCATGAGGTGCAGTCTCCCCTCCTGCAGCAAGTATCAAACCCAACTTTGTTTGACTACAGTTGTTACTGGTAATCTTTGGAGGACAATAAGAAAGGTTAGCAATAAAGTGGGAATGGGGTTACACATACATATATGTGCACATGCACATACGTGGAACACTACTGTATACACTTAAAACATATTTTACTATTATACGCATTAAATATTAATGAAAAATTAATAAACATAAACCTCAGTTAAATAGAGGTGGGAGACCAGAAGACATTGTCACGCCTTGTGACAATAGCAGAGCCCAGCAGGAAAAAGGAAGACTCCTCTTCTTTCCTGGCAATGAAAAGCCATGGACTCTGTTTCTTACAGCTCTCCCAACTTCCTTTTCCTCTCTATAAAAGCATTCTTCTTTCCTTGTGCTGGGACTTGCACATAGCTCACCTGTGGTTGCAGATTTCAAATTGTAATTCTCTGCTGATCCCAAATAAACCCATCTTTGTTAGAGAAATATCTGGCAGTCTATTTGCTTCAGGTCAACCTTAGACGTAGTCATTGTAGAAGTAAAGGGAATAATTCACAAAGGATAAAGAAGAAAAGCAAACAACCAGATATCCAAAGATATTGTCATATTGAGGATATTATCTTAGTTTTATTCTAATGTAAATATTATATAATTAGTTATCGAACTATTTGTAATACCTTTTCCACTTAAAATATGTCAGACTTTTGCTACATTATTCAGTGGGAAATAACTAATTAATAATATTAATGCTAATATTAATTAGTATTAATTTTAATATATACATTACAGAATTTAACAAGTTCCAAATTTCATCTTTCAGAGAAGAAATTCAATAGATATTTCCTAATGTATATGTAAATTAGTTTTAAATGACTCCAAAATCTTAATATTTTTCATTATTCTTTTCTTATTCAAGATAATTTTCTCCCTAATTGGATTCCAGAGTATATTTCTGTAGAGGAAAAACATCAACCTCAATTGAAGCTACTCCACCATTTAAGCTTCTTCTTTTAAATTTTAAGATATTTTTCTTTCCTATTGATGCCTATTCTTTGTTCTTTTCTCATAATTTGATGTGTTCATTTTTTAAAATTTGTGGGAAGTTTTTATGTATTTTCCATAACTAAACAATTTACATAGCATAATCATTTTCTGTCAGACATTAGAAAGAAACCTATCATATTATCTTAACTATCTAGGAATAGCATATTTTTTGAGGAGCTTTTTTCATATTTTTACACTTTTTCTAAGATTAATATATATTCTATGCTTTTTAAAGTAATGGAAGCACTTTTCCTTCAAAATATTATCTATAACTTTTTTACCATTATTTCATTAATAGTGACTGAAACACAATAAACATGTGTCAGTGATGCCCAGGACTTGGAATTTTTTTTCCCACATTGAACTTGCCAAAGAGTTTGTGTGTCCTCCCTCAGGCTGTCACCTGAAGAATAAAGTGTTACATGCACATTAATAGACTAGAAACTCTCATGATCCTCTGGAGAAATCAGCACTATAGCTGCCTGGGAATTCACAGACATTTGGCATGAGGTGTTTTTGTTTACTTATTTTTACTACAGTACCATATCTAAAGAAGGACGTAAGAGTTTCTTGATAAAGATCTTTTACACCCTCCATCAAAAACAACTACTCTGAACCAATCAATCATATACAG
>NW_006775202.1:713534-729976 GCF_000442215.2 Lipotes vexillifer | reverse complement strand
TTTCCCTACTCCAAACTAAGAAGTCACGCCCAGGTGTAAAATTAAGATTGACTCTTTAATGCAATTCATCTAGATTTACCAACTCTCTGTAGGCACAGGAACAGTTTTCCCTTTCCAAATCCCCTAGAGGGCTTTTTTTCCCTGTGCAATCCTTTCTTGATTCCATATCCCATGGATTCCTCAGTCTCTTTGGCCCTTCTGCTCTCCTTACCTCTGATAGCTCAGCCTTCCCCTACCCCTTGTCAATCAGAGTTACAGTTCTTCTGTTCTATTTATTGTATCACCTTTTTTGGACAGAGCTGGAAAGAGGTTTTTTTTTAATTAATTAATTTATTTATTAATTAATTTATTTTTTGCTGCATTGGCTCTTTGTTGCTGTGTGCAGGCTTTCTCTAGTTGCGTCAAGCAGGGGCTACTCTTCAATGTGGTGCGGGGCATTCTCAGTGTGGTAGTTTCTCTTGTTGTGGAGCATAGGCTCTAAGCACATGGGCTTCAATAGTTGTGGCACGTGGGCTCAGTAGTTGTGGCTCATGGGCTCTAGAGCGCAGGCTCAATAGTTGTGGCGCAAGGGCTTAGTTGCTCTGCAGCATGTGGGATCTTCCCGGACCAGGGATCGAACCCATGTGCCCTGCGTTGGCAGGCAGATTCTTAACCACTGTGCCACAAGGGAAGTCCCTGAAAAGAATTTTTTTTTTTTTTTTTTTTGCGGTACGCGGGCCTCTCACTGTTGTGGCCTCTCCCGTAGCGCAGCACGGGCTCCGGACGCGCAGGCTCAGCGGCCGTGGCTCACGGGCCCAGCCGCTCCGCAGCATGTGGGATCTTCCCGGACCGGGGCACGAACCCGTGTCCCCTGCATCGGCAGGCGGACTCTCAACCACTGTGCCACCAGGGAAGCCCCCTGAAAAGAATTTTTGATATACAAGTTGAAGAAATGAAGGAGAGTTTCTCATTCTTGTTTAACTTTATTCAGGTTGCAATTCTTATAAGATAATTAGATTGTTCGTGGTGCAAAGACTGACAAGTATTAACACCCAGTCCCTTATCTACTCCTTTCCCCAAAGCTAGAAAGCTCAAATATTTCCTTCAGTCTTTTCCTATTCTGGTCTTGGTTCTTATGTGAGTAAGAGGTATATTAATAATCATAACTGTAAGCAGCTCTTTGCAGGAAACAGGCTTCAGCAAAAGCCCCTTTCCTTGTCACTTTAGTAAAGCTATATTGTTACTTTCAACCAGGGACCCCCATGCTCTCCTCACATCCAGCCTGAGCATACCTTTCAAATCTTTTAATCACACAATACCTTGCCTAACTTTTCAGTTCTTTCACTAGATCAGAGAAGTAGGAATGAAGAATAATTAACAGATGACCAGATCTCTTCCCTAGCTTCCACTTCAGTAATCTCCCGAACAAACTGTGTGACCAAACCGTGTGAACAAGATAATGCCTAGAGGAAGATCATAAGGAATCAGAGTTGAGCATCCTGCATGCAGTGCGAAATGGCGATGACTCTGACCCCCTATCTCAATGATTAGCTGAGATTACTTCCCTCCTTTCCTTTAAAACTTTCATGGCTGAGCAGAATCTTCAGAGGTGGCTCTTTGGGGACACTGAGTCCATCACCTTCCCAGATTGCCAGCATTCTGATTAAAGACCACTTTCCCTTGGGCTTCCCTGGTGGCGCAGTGGTTGAGAGTCTGCCTGCCGATGCAGGGGATATGGTTTCGTGCCCCGCTCCAGGAAGATCCCACATGCCGCGGAGCGGCTGGGCCCTTGAGCCATGGCCGCTGAGCCTGTGCTCCGCAGCGGGAGGGGCCCCAGCAGTGAGAGGCCTGCGTACTGAAAAAAAATAAAGACAACTTTCCCCTCTACCAACGTTTATGAGTTTGATTTTCAAAGCAGTGAGCAGCAGAGCCCGATTTATTCGGTAACATAACTGCACCTACATTCACTTGAACAACAGTAGTACACGTACACTGGATATATTATTTTTTCAGGAAGGAAGAAGTTTTCCTCTACTAAGTTCTGCTGGCTGGTCTAAGAGCCAAACTGACATGAGACAATTAGCAGGGAAAAATCAGACAAAATTTTAATAACATGTATACATGGGAGAGACCCAGGAAAACTAAGTCGCCCAAATGGCCAAAGGCCTCACCTTAAATACCAACTTTAGCTAAAGACAAAAAGGGATGTTGAGGGTAGTGGTTTGGACTTCAAAGTGGAGGAAAGTCAACTGACATGGAGATGAAAAAGTTAATGTTTGGTAGATAAATGTCTGCTGGGCCTTACAGAGACAAAGGGACACAGAGTAGACTCTGATCTCTAGGCCCTGCCAAGTTTCCCGCTCCACATGTAGCCCAAATTGTTTGCAGACATTTCTGTTAATAGCTCTGTCTGGGAACAGGTCCTCTAAATTCTTTTAGGCAGTTAGGAGAAAGGTCATAGTTTCTTCCTGAGTCTTTTGGGTCTTGATTGTTTTCAGCTTGAAAGAATTCACATGCCAAAGAGACATTTTGGGATGGCAGATTTTGCTCCCCTACAGATCCAATCCACAAAATATGCTTAGGAGATGAACAGACTCACAGATCACTATAGAAATACCTATAGTAAGGGATTATCGTCTGATGTTAAAACATAAAGAGAAAAGTTATTATTTTTTCATCTATTCATCAGTATCACTCATTCCTTTGCATAGTTGGAAGACACAAGAAAGCTACCAATTAGCCCTGTCAAAGCCTCTTTATTCACAAAGACCTCATTTTCATGAATCTTTTTCTATCTTTTTGTAACTTTTCCACTTGTTCAATAAGAAATACACAATGTTTTTCTTTTTGAATGTATTTTTTAGCTATGCAAGTGGCATGTCTTCTGGCATAGGAAAACTTCAAGACCATCTTTGTATTCTTGCCTTCTTTAAATATATTAAGACTTCAAGTTTTCCAAATGATATTTCAAAAGGGAAGTGTGGAAGTGTTTAATCAGAAATGTAAAGCAATTTCTCCAGTAAAGATTTATCACTTCTCAAATTACTAGAAGAAAAAAATTTAAATTAAGTATTTTTTGTACACACACCTTTGTTTCTTGAGTATTTTGTTCCTCAGACAGTCTAATTCCCTCCATTCTATGAATTAGTTGTATTTTTCCACCTTAGGGAGCTCATCGCTGTTACTGACATCTGGTCCCTTATTTCATATAACAAAGAATTAAGTTAATGTTCTCATACTGATCATTAAGTTAATCTGTTTTTCGGAAGAATGTTTTTTTTAATACTGGTCTAACACTTGCTATTTACTTAACAGGTTAAAAGTTAGTTTAATTGGCTGTTGAGACTAATACATTTTCAATAACATTGTTGCTTTTTAATAATTACAAGTATAAATTTGGCCAAAATCCAATTAGACTAGAAAATAAAAACTTTTATTTCTAATAAAAGTTTAAAATAAATTATAATGTTTTACTCTAATGTTAAACCATTTGTAAATTTAATATCTTTAGTAAATATAGCATCTCTAATTTTATGACTGAAAAAACTGACTTTTATAAACCTCCATCCTTTCCACCAGACATGATTTTTGAGAAGAGACAGCACAAAGAGAACTTGATTTACCTAATAAAAAGGATTAGATTTAGGCATCCTTAGATTTGGTGTTCGTCAATAGCTCCAGTGCATGCAAAAAATTTGTAACAGTAATTGCATGTTTATTAGAGATGGTTTTAGATAGGTGCCAGGTCTTCTTTACAGGAAAAGCAGGTAGTTATAAATAGATAAGCCCAGAATTAAGCAACTTGGCTTAAAGTTATATATTCATGCTAAGCCAAGTATCTAGGATCAGAAGAGAATTAAGAGACCTCTAAAAGTCTGTCATCTTGATTCACCTCAGCTTCTGAAAATCTTCTGAGAAATGACAAAACCATTTCTAGGTTTGAACTAAATTAGATTGACCAAGTACTTTGATCACATGTATTTAAGCATGGTTATTCTGAAATGTCTGGAATTGGTTATGATTTCTTACCTTTAATTCTCAAATATAAGACATTTGTGAAATATTCACACTTAACTATCCATGATTTTTTTTTAATCCTTGACTTTCTTCGTGATTTTTTGAACTAAGAAATAAAGACAAAAGAATAGATGTTAATTTATGCATGCCAAGTGCTGTGATAAGGAAGCAGATGGAAACTCCTCCTGGTATACCTAGACAACTGCTGACTGCAAAATTTGATTTTACAATGTTTTTAAACTTTTTCTTCACTAAACAAGATAAGCATTGAGCCAAAATGAATAGGATCTGTTTCTAAAGCAGTTGCCTTAACAATAAATAAGCCAACGAAAAGTCAGTCCTGGCATCTCATGTAACCCTGTAGGGTAGACTGACGAATGAGGTCCAGGCCATGATACCTAGTGGGGGGATAGGGCTGAGAAATGCTGTGAGAATAGTCAGTTCTGGACACAGGATGAGAGGGCTTCTGTAACACATGGGTTTGTTCTTACAGAACTGTGTGATTCTTCACTTCTAAAATAGCAACTGGATATAGGGGCCCAATTTGAAAGATGCCAATGCATAGCCTAAAAAGAATTATTTGCATGTTATCTATTGTCAGCCCTATCTATCTAAAAGAAACATGCTCAAGAGCATTTCACTGTGGTTCCAAGGTAGACCATGAGGGTAACTTGGGGATTGACCTCAGTTCTTCCTTATTTTACCACCCAAGACAAACCATTATACCACTTTCCTTCCATCTATCATTTATGTGCAAGCACTCTGCCAAGAACTAAAACACATTCTTTTATTTAATGCCTCATAAAAACTTACCTATTAGATACTATTATTGTAATCCCCACTAAAAGAGGAGGAAAGTCAAACTAGAAAGGATATGTAACTTGCCCAAATTTACCCTGATATTAAATTTCGAGGGGGGAAATGTAATTCCCAGACTGTTTGATTTGAATTCATGCTCTTAACCAGGGTCATTTAGTCACCATCATTAACCCTAAAAGGAGGTCAAATTTATCCTAGATTTGAAGATGAGGAAGCAGCGTATGAGAGAATAGTGCCTTGCCTTGATTCAGGAAAATTTAAAGGTTATAGAGAGTAGCAGTTCCTTCCTCCCTTCCCTTCCTGCCAGTCTTTTCTTGACCTTTCATCTTTTGTGACATTGAACTACTCACTGAAATTCACTGATTCCTTCACATCCACTGACTGTTTAGAAATATGTTCCTTTTAAGGGAAAATTTAAATGTACTTTAAAAAACTATCTTCATTGTATTACTGTTCATGTTTACTTTATTTAGGAGTTGCTTGAGTTTATTCCCCAATTCTGGCCAATTTGCTCATATTTCATATTTCTCGGGAAATAGTAGGCCACTTTTCTATTTTACTCATTCTGATGTCTTATGAGTATGGGTCCTTGGATGCTGGCTGCTTCTTATAGGACTCAGAGAACATTTGTGTACAACACTTAATCTACTTACATATATTCCCATCTTTATATCTTCTTGATCCTTTTATTTGCTTACTTGTGTGTTTAGTTTTGTACCCATCAGAGTTTTTAGTTGCAAGGAACTACTTGTTTGATTTAATCAGAAAAGGAAGTAATTGAAAGAATATTGGGTAGTTTACATGACCTCCAGGAAAGCAGGAGACCTCTGGGAAGGTTCAGACAAACTGGGAGACTAGTCAATTAGACCTAGAGCTGAAGACCCTGCCCCTCAGCACAGGACCTTGGCACCACACAGGCTGCTGGCCCCATGGGCAGTGCCACTCCTGAACCTGGATGCAGCTGGTCCAGCTGCAAATGAGTATGTACATATTAAGTACAAAAACTGCAGTGGTGGAGGAAACATAGCCAAGTCTAGAACGATTTTGTATTTTTCTGGGGAATACACAGTAACAAATGAAACCCATAGAACATATCATCTTATTCACTGGGTCAGGGGTCAGCAAACTTTTTCTGTAGAAGTCAGATAGTATTTTAGGTTTTGCAGGACATATAGTCTCTGTAAAAATTACTCAACTGCTTTTATAATGCAATAACAGCCATAGACAATATATAAATGGATGAGTGTGGCTGGGCTGATAAAACTTCACATTTGAACACTGAAATGTGAACTTCACATAATTTTTACATGTCACAAAATAGTCTTTAAAAATTTTTTTCAGCCATACAAAAACAGTCAGTGGGCTAGATCTGATCTGCAGGTAGCAGACTGCCAATACCTTCATTAGAGCATTACGATCTCTCTCATTAGTGGGGAACTTTAAATGCATTTACATGAATTACAGATATACTCACACTTTAGGTCCAAATGTCTGTGTCATTAATGCTCCAATCTTGTCCCTTCCAGGTCTGGGATCTACCCAATAAAACCATTAGGTGTATAGATACTAAGCTCAGGTTAGCTTTATTTTCAAATACCTATAAGTTTGCTTTTGTTTAAACAATCAGTTTTCAATTTATTAAAGTTACCAACTTTAAAAAGGAGTTCTTTAGGCTATTGAATTTAGTGAGATAATTTTTCTTCTGTTTGCAAGAATAATATATTTTAAAAATCACTTTTTAGGGTGTTTGGTTCCATTTTACAATATTAAAGAAATACCTTCAAGTGTTTCACAACACACTGCATTTAAATGATTTTGCCCATCCAGGAAGAACACAGACACCATCCCAGTTAATTGAAGTTATTCACAATCAGGTGTCAGCTGAGTGTGAGACCTGGAGCTGCAGATATGCATATTGAGTATTCTCAATGAGCCATTTTTAAAATAATTATTGTATCTTCAGCTATAATAGTCAAAGTGAGATCATCCAAGCACAGAAGCATATAACTCCTACCTAGGTTTATCAGTGAAATGAAATTTTATTATCTGTCCTTGTTTTTACCCATTTATCTTTAATGACCCTTAAGGGATGATGGGATCCTAAGGTTTATTTCCAACCTAATAACAAAGGCTTTTGAATGTCATGAAATATTACATTTTTTCATATATCTACTATCAATAAGAATAATTATTATGATATTCTAATTGAATTTTGGATAGCTCACGTTGATTCATCTGACTTGTGATTAAAATCCTGACATCATTCTAATAAACCCCGCTGAGATGAATAGTGAGTTGTAATGCTCAGAGTTCTGCTTCAGTGTAGCTTTTTTTCTCCATTCTTTAGAGCCACCTGTGGCTGGTGCCAATATATCCCACAGAACCATCTGTGATTCACACTCAGTTTCTCCCCTCACCTCAGTTGAGCAGTCAAGGAAACATTCCATGAAACCACAGCTGGCACTGAGGGAGAGCCAGTGGTGTGGCACAACAGACATTTGGAAGATCCTACTTATGCCAACTACTTACACACACTGAAGCCCTACAGTAGGGATGCTGGTTGTAATCAAGTTTATGACTAGATGGATATGATAACATAAGAAGCCATGAATTTATCTGCTGTCAAATAGTTAACTCTTTAGTGTATGTGAGGTAGCAGGAGTAAGCCAAGGTATATTTCTGAGGAGCAGAATGGTTATTAACCCAAGAAAGTTTGGCATCATTTCAAAACACTGGGGCCTTTCACTGTGATTTTCATATTGTGTTTGTTACAGATTCTATACAGTATCTTAATCAGCCATAGAACTTCCAACTACCAAAAGATCCAGTGGGTCATAAAGGATGAGTTGGCACAGATTATAGTGCAGCCTGGACCCATTAAAGATCCTTCTTATCAAAGCTAGCAGCATTTTAGGACACTATGTCAATACTATGAGCAATACACTCAAACTTAGTATATGTTGAACACAAAATCAAAGATTTCAATGTAATATTTCTGTTGCTTAGAAGCAGAACCAGTCACTCACTTTAGTGGTGATATCCTTATGTGTCCCATTATAATGAACAGCAGAAATTTACTGACATAAGTATTACCATTCTGTTCCTGCTGCTTTCTGCTCTTCAATGCCCATGATCAGTATATTACTAAAATAGTGAAGCAGCATGATACCTTGTCATGTGAGAGTGAGACTGTCATTGTCACTGCAGACTAAATTGTGGCACAGAAATAGTTAGTAGGTGTGGTCTAAGACATGATGGTGAAGGTGTACTGCTGTCCCTATTGGGTAAAAACAAATTACATTTAAAGTTCAAGTCTTCCTGGAAGAGGAAAAAAAAAAGAAAATACAACAAATGAGATCAATGGTTTAATTTCAGATATCTAAGACCACATTGATCTGTTCCTGCAAGAATACCACATTGGGCACAAGGTCTGCAAATAAAGTCACCAGCATATTAGACTTAAAACAATCCATCATCATTCTCCATGTCTCATTTATCTTCTGTATTCATCAAACTGGAGAACTAAATGTCAGTGTGACACTAATAATCACATCTCAGTCTTTCAAACCTTTCACAATTACACTAATCTCACCATTCCCTCTGGAATGTGACATTACTTTCTCTTTCATTATTTGAAGAAAGGGCAAATCCAAGGACTTCTAGAATCTTCCAACCTTTACTTTATTCACCTTCATAATTTATTCACCTGTGTAACCAATGGGAAGATACTGATATTGCTACTGTCTGAAGAGACACATATATATCCTATTTCTGGATTTTTGACTACATATATATATATACACACATGTATATCAAATATTAAATATATATATATATAGCAAAATTAACTACCAGAAAAATTAAAACATCAGATCAATAAAATAGTATTTAATAAGAATTTATTGTGCATATAAGAACAGTTCATGAACTAGGACGTTTCAGATCAACAGTGGAATGAGGCTCAGAAGTATTTTATTATAGGGCAGGTTATAGAGTAAAAATGCAAAGCCTGTTTATTCTTCAAAATGATTGGTTAGAGCATTAGACTTTCCCTAGTGATAAGGAATTGGTTAAAAGTAGTTACCTCATGTCAATCTGGGGGGAACAGCTTAAGTTTCATTTATGATTTTCAGAGGTATTTGTAAGAAATAACCTACAAGCTAGATTCAGATTTCCTTACACGGCTTAAGTGGTTTCATCTGCTCAGGGAATTTTCAACTCTTATCTCCATTTTGTATTTAATTTTATTTACATTGTATCATATTATATTATATTATATTATATTATATTATATTATTATATTATATTATATTATATTATATTATATACAACTATATACTCAGAAACTGAGAGAATGGCCATAGGAGTCTTTGGAGAAAATGATTCACAGTATGTATCTGTAAGGTTATAGCAAGGACCTTCCTCAAAAATACCTGGTAGGTGTGAGAAAGAGCAGCGGGGTTTGTCAGGTTCCCTGAGCAATCATCTCAGTCCAGCCACATATTCACCCCACAGGCCAGTGCCCCAAAATGACTCAGCTGTTGAGCCACTAGATCAGTGGGGCTGGAAGAGCTGACCACACTCTGACTGATGCAGTAACTTGTAAACAGGTCTCTGTTTCTGAAATTTTGGTGAACATAGCTGGCATAGTTGTCAGGATATGGAGTGACCACCCACACAGCAGTCCAGCAACTCTTCTGACTCTATTATGGTACCTATCGAACCCACTGTGTGAGCCTTCTGTTCAGTTGCATTGGAGCTGTGGGCAATGTGGCTGACAGGGTCTTGGTGCTATGGCCAGGTGTCATGCCTAAGCCTCAGACGTGAGAGAGCCAACTTCAGGACACTGGACCACAAGAGACCACCTGGCCCCATGTAATATCAATTGGAGAGAGCTCTCCCAGGGATCTCTGTCTCAATGCTAAAACCCAGCTCCACTCAATGACCAGCAAGCTCCAGTGCTTCACACCCCATGACAAACAACTAGCAAGATAGGAACACAACCCGACCCATTAGCAGAGAGGCTGCCTGAAATCATAAGTTCACAGACATGCCAAAACAAACCACCAGACGTGGCCCTGCCCACCAGAAAGACAAGATCCAGCCTCATCTACCAGAGCACAGACACCAGTCCCCTCCACCAGGAAGACTACACAACCCACTGAACCAACCTTACCCACTGAGGGGAGACACTGAAAACAATGGGAACTACAAACCTGCAGCCTGCGAAAAAGAGACCCCAAACACAGTGAGTTAAGCAAAATGAGAAGACAGAGAAATATGCAGCAGATAAAGGAGTAAGGTAAAAACCCAACAGACTGAACAAATGAGGGGGAAATAAGCAGTCTACCTGAAAAAAGAATTCAGAGTAATGATAGTAAGGATGATCCAAAATTTTGGAAATAGAATGAAGAAAATACAAGAAACATTTAACAAAGACCTAGAAGAACTAAAGAGCAACAAACAATGATGAACAACACAATAAATGAAATTAAAAATTCTCTAGAAGGAATCAATAGCAGAATAACTGAGGAAGAAGAATGGATAAGTGACCTGAAAGATAAAACAGTGGAAATAACTACTACAGAGCACAATGAAGAAAAAGGAATGAAAAGAATTGAGAACAGTCCCAGAGGCCTCTGGGACATTAAAGGCACAAACATTCAAATTATAGGGGTCCCAAGGAAGGGAAAAAGAAAGGGACTGAGAAAATATTTGAAGTGATTTTGGTTGAAAACATCTCTAATATGGGAAAGGAAACAGTCAATCAAGTCCAGGAAGTGCAGAGTCCCATACAGGATAAATCCAAGGAAAAACATGCCAAGACACATATTAATCAAACTATAAAATATTAAATACAGAGAAAAAATATTAAAATCAGCAAGAGAAAAGCAACAAATAACATACAAGGGAATCCCCATAAGGTTAACAGGTGATCTTTCCGCAGAAACTCGGTAAGGCAGAAGGGAGTGGCAAGACATATTTAAACTGATGAAAGGAAAACACCTACAACGAAGATGACTCTACTCAGCAAGGATTTCATTCAGATTCAATGGAGAAATTAAAACCTTTACAGACAAGCAAAAGCTGAGAGAGTTCAGCACCACCAAACCAGCTTTACAACAAATGCTAAAGGAACTTCTGTAGGCAGAAGACACAACCGAAGGAAAAGAACTACATTAACAAACCCAAAACAATTAAGAAAATGGTAATAGGAGCATATATATCGATAATTACCATAAATGTAAATGGATTAAATCATCCCAACAAAAGACATAGACTGGATGAATGGATATAAAACAAGACCCGTACATATACTGTCTACAAGAGACCCACTTCAGACCTAGGGACACATACAGACTGAAAGGGAAGGAACGGAGAAAGATATTCCATGAACATGGAAATCAAAAGAAAGCTGGAGTATCAATTCTGGTATCAGACAAAATAGACTTTAAAATAAAGACTATTACAAGAGACAAAGAAGGACACTACACAATGATCAAGGGATCAATCTAAGAAGAAGAAGTAACAATTGTAAATATTGATGCACCAACATAGGAGCACCTCAATACATAAGGCAAAAACTAACAGCCATAAAAGGGGAAATTGACAGTAACACAATCATAGTAGGGAACTTTAACACACCACTTTTACAAATGGATAGGATGAACCAAAATGAAAATAAATAAGGAACACAAGCTTTAAATGACATATTAAACAAGATGGACTTCATTTATAGGACATTCCATCCAAAAGCAAGAGAATACGTTTTCATCAAGCGCTCATGGAACATTCTCCAGGGCAGATCATATCTTGAATCCCAAATCAAACATTGGTAAATTTAAGAAAATTGAAATTGTATCAAGTATCTCTTCCAACGCCATGAGACTAGATATCAATTACAGGAAAAAAAAACTGTAAAAAATACAAACATATGGAGGCTAAAAAATACACTATCAAATAACCAAGAGAGCTCTGTAGAAATCAAAAAGGAAATCAAAAAATACCTAGAAAAAAATGACAATGAAAACACAACAAATGTAGCAAAAGCAGTTCTAAGAGAGAAGTTTATAACAATATAATCCTACCTCAAGAAACAAGAAAAATCTCAAATAAACAACCTAACCTTACACCTAAAGCAATTAGAGAAAGAAGAACATAAAAAATCCAAAGTTAGCAGAAGGAGAGAACTCATAAATATCAGATCAGAAATAAATGAAAAAGAAATGAAGGAAACGATGGCCAAAATCAATAAAACTAAAAGCTGGTTCTTTGAGAAAATAAACAAAATTGATAAACCTCTAGCCAGACACAACAAGCCAAAAAAAGGGAGAAGACTCAAATCAACAGAATTAGAAATGAAAAAGTATAAGTAACAGAAGACACTGCAGAAATACAAAGGATCATGAGTGATTACTAAAATCAACTATATGCCCCAAAAATGGACAACCTGGAAGAAATGGGCAAATTCTTAGAAAAGCGCAACCTTCCAAGACTGAACTAGGAAGAAATAGAAAATATAAATAGACCAAACACAAGCAATGATATTGAAACTAATCCAATTAGTGATTAAATTAGTGATTAAAAATAATCCAATGAACAAAAGCTCAGGACCAGATGGATTCACAGGTGAGTTCTATCAAACATTTAGAGAAGAGCTAACATCTGTTCTTCTCATACTCTTCCAAAATATAACAGAGGGAGGAACACTCACAAACTCATTCTACAAGGCCACCATCACCTTGATACCACAACTAGACAAAGATGTCACAAAATGAAAACTACAGGTCAATATATCTGATGAACATAGATGCAAAAAACCTCAACAAAATACTAGCAAACAGAATCCAACAGCACATTAAAGGATCATACACCATGACCAAGTGGGATTTATCCCAGGGATGCAAGGATTCTTCAATATACACAAATCAATCTATGTGATACACCATATTAACAAATTGAAGGAGAAAAATCATATGATCATCTCAATAGATGCAGAAAAAGCTTGTGACAAAATTAAACACCCATTTAAGATAAACACCCTCCAGAAGTAGTCCTAGAGGGAACTTACCTCAACATAATAAAGGCCATATATGACAATCCCACAGCCAACATCATTCTCAATGCTGAAAAACTGAAACCATTTCCACTAAGATCAGGAACAAGACAAGGTTGTCCACTCTCACCACTATTTTTCAACATAGCTTTGGAAGTTTTAGCCATGACAATCAGACATGAAAAAGAAATAAAAGGAATCTAAATCCTAAAAGAAGTAAAACTGTCACTGTTTGCAGATGAGATGATACTATACATAGAGAATCCTAAAGATGCTACCAGAAAACTACTAGAGCTAATCATTGAATTTGGTAAACTAGCAGGATACAAAATTAGGGCACAGAAATCTCTTGCATTCCTATACCCTAATGATGAAAAATCTGAAATAGAAATTAAGGAAACACTCCCATTTACCATTGCAACCAAAAGAATAAAACACCTAGGAATAAACCTACCTAAGGAGACAAAAGACCTGTATGCAGAAAACTATAAGACACTGATGAAAGAAACTAAAGAAGATACAAACAGATGGAGAGATATACCATGTTCTTTGATTCGCAGAATGAACATTGTGAAAATGACTGTACTACCCAAAGTAATCTACAGATTTAGTGCAATTCCTACCAATGGCACTTTTCACAGAACTAGAAGAAAAAATTTCACAATTTGTATGGAAACACAAAGACCCCAAATAGCCAAAGCAATCTTGAGAAAGAAAAATGGAGCTGGTGGAATCAGGCTCCCTGACTTCAGACTATACTACAAAGCTACAGTAATCAAGACAGTATGGTATTGGCACAAAAATATGAATATAGATCAATGGAACAGGATAGAAAGCCCAGAGATAAACCCATGAACATATGGTCACCTTATCTTTGATAATGGAAGCAGGAATATACAATGGAGAAAATACAGCCTCTTCAATAAATGGTGCTGGGAAAACTGGACAGCTACATGTAAAAGAATGACATTAGAACACTACCCAACACCATATACAAAAATAAACTCAAAATGGATTAAAGACCTAAATGTAAGACCAGACACTATAAAACTCATTGAGGAAAACATAGGCAGAACACTCTATGACATAAATCACAGCAAGATTCTTTTTGACCCACCTCCTAGAGAAATGGAAATAAAAACAAAAATAAATAAATGGGACCTAGTGAAACTTAAAAGCACTTGCACAGTAAATGAAACCATAAACAAGATGAAAAGACAACCCTCAGAATGGGAGAAAATATTTTCAAATGAAGCAACTCACAAAGGATTAATCTCCAAACTGTACAAGCAACTCATGCAGCTCATTTTCAAAATACAAACAACCGGGCTTCCCTGGTGGCACAGTGGTTAAGAATCTGCCGGCCAATGCAGGGGACGCAGGTTCGTGCACTGGTCTGGGAAGATCCCACATGCTGCGGAGCAGCTGGGCCTGTGAGCCATGGCCGCTGGGCCTGCGCGTCCAGAGCCTGTGCTCTGCAATGGGAGAGGTCACAACAGTAAGAGGCCTGTGTACCGCAAAAAAAAAAAAAAAAAAATACAAACAACCCAATCCAATAATGGGCAGAAGACCTAAATAGACCTTTCTCCAAAGAAGATACACAGATTACCAACAAACATATGAAAGGATGCTCAACATCAATAATCATTAGAGAAATGCAAATCAAAACTACCATGAGGTATCACCTCACACCGGTCAGAATGGCCATCACCAAAAAATCTACAAACAATAAATGTTGGAGAGGGTGTCAAGAAAAGGAAACCCTCTGGCACTGTTGGTGGGAATGTAAATTGATACAGCTACTATGGAGAACAGTATGGAGGTTCCTTGAAAAACTAAAACTAGAACTACCATATGGCCCAGCAATCCCACTACTGAGCATATACCCTGAGAAAACCATAAATCAAAAAGAGTCATGTACCACAATGTTCATTGCAGCTCTATTTACAATAGGCAGGACATGGAAGCAACCTAAGTGTCCATCGACAGATGACTGGATAAAGAAGATGTGGCACATATATGCAATGGAATATTACTCAGACATTAAAAGAAATGAAATTGAGTTATTTGTAGTGAGGTGGATGGACCTAGGGTCCGTCATACGGAGTGAAGTAAGTCAGAAAGAGAACAACAAATACCATATGCTAACACATATATATGGAATCTAAAAAAAAAAAAAAGTTTCTGAAGAACCTAGGGGCAGGACAGGAATAAAGATGCAGGTATAAAGACGACTTGAGGACACAGGGAGGGGGAAGAGTAAGCTGGGAAGACATGAGAGAGTGGCATTGACATGTACACACTACCAAACGTAAAACAGAAAGCTAGTGGGAAGCAGCCACATAGCACAGGGAGGTCAGCTCGGTGCTTGTGACCACCTAGAGGGGCGGGGTGAGGAGGGCGGGAGGGAGATGCAAGAGGGAGGGTATATGGGGATATATGTATCCGAAAGCTGTTTCACTTCGTTATACAGCAGAAACTAATACAACAATGTAAAGCAATTATATCCAATAAAGTGTTAAAAAAAAAAGAATAACTGTTCATTCTTTCAAGGCCTGTGAATCAGTAAAGAAACAGGTTTTAAAATCAGATAAATAGCCATGAATTTCAAGCATTTTGACTTAAGACACATGCCTTTTCCCACAAGTTGGGAATTAAATAGGACCTTAACATTTAGTGTGATCCTAGGGATACAGGGGCCAAGATGAATTATTTCTTCAGTTGGGCCCTTTTGAGAATCATAAATGTCCTGCTAAGCATTATGTTAATTAACAGGCAAACACTGATAAGGTAACTCTGTGGAAGCATGTAGAGGTGAGCTTATTTTTTTCCAAGATGGAAAAGTGGTAAAGACATTTATAAAAGTAAAGCAATATTCTTATCTAAAAGAATAAAAGAGGAAATGTTATAGTTGAATAAAAACAATATTACAATGTGGTTAAACATAGGAATAATTAAACATGGGTAAATTACACATACATTTCATGATAATCTTTGTAATGGGTGGAATAGGAGAACTAGTTTGTGGACATGTATTTGTGTTGTGATCTTCATTAATGGCATGACCAGAATGGATTTGCTAATGTTCTTGTTTCTTTGCATCAGTAGCTCTGAATTTGAAATCATGGGTGATTGTTTCTAACTGGCCAAGGCTAAGTTAAAGCTCTTGCCCATACTGCAAATAGTCTGTGTGCATAGATGTGTGGAAGGGGGAATATTGAGTGGACCTGAAAATCAAAGGTCTTTCTTTTAGTTATAACAGGTGGTGACCTCTCTTTTCCTATAATAAACCTCTAGAATTTAAGTTTAATGAAGGCAGTGACCTTGCCTATCTTATTACCACCGCATATCCTGTCCAATGTTCACATAGTTAGCAATCCATGTATTTGTTAAATTAATTTGTATATGAATAAATGGCAGCACTTGCCTAAATACTTTGAGGATTTTCAGATGCTCAGTCAGAAAAATGACAACTGATACATGGTGTTTTCAATGTTGTTTTTCCTACATTAAACAGGCTTCTTGATTCTACTGCATTTATCTATATTTCCACCCCCAAAACCACTCTTTC
>NW_006775202.1:692708-713524 GCF_000442215.2 Lipotes vexillifer | reverse complement strand
TTTCCACTCTGATCTAGTTCATCAGACAAAAAAAAATTGTTCACTGGATATCTGGGCATCAAAAATTCATAAAGACTCCTTGCTCTAGAGATTACAGAACGTATAAAGCATCTGCTCATATAATTTTTTAAAATTAGAAATAATTACAATCTTTTATAAATATGGTCACTCCTAGCCTTCAATGACTAAATATGGATAAAGTAATAAAATAACATCTCAATATGCATATCTCAGTGTATGCATTTGGTACATTTATTTTTTATTGATCACAGTTTGATCAAATGTTAATTATATTATCAACTGCATGAATACATCTCAAATTTTTATTATGTTTAAAGAGTTAAATCTTTTTATATATTTATGTTTTCTTATTCTGTTTTGTAATAAAAAGAGAATATACAAACTATTTAAGTAATTTAAAATAGGGGCAGATATTTAAAGTATTACAGACAATTTTACGTAAATAATGTCAGAATCCAGTTGAGAAATTCAAGATAATATGCGATAAATATTCAATGACTGAATTGTCTATTACTCAGTTTGTAGTATTATCACTATTAAGCTACCCAATTCAGGTTTGCAAAAACATCCTTATGCTTTGCCTAGATGATAGGGGCTACCCACTCCACCTACATAAGTTAGGGAGAGTAAAGAACAGAGCAGATACTTTACATCATCTTGTTACTACTGAATCATTAAGAAAGAGGGTGGATGGCAGTAAGACAGGAGATAGATGGGTCCCAGGCTGAGCAGATGGAGTTCATCCCCTGTGGACAGAAACTCCATAACAGCAGGATAATAGAGGCTGGGCCCTGCCCAGATAAACGATAAGAGACCACATATTTCCCATTCTTGGAGTCAAGGAGACCTTCCTGTCTATAAGCTCCTTGGAGGTCAAAAGGGGAGTGATGTCAATCTACCCATAGGCCTCTTCTCTGGAATCCATCTTGGCTAAGAGATGTATGCAGACACATGGGAAGATCCTGAGATATAACAACTATGGACTCAGAACCAGGCAAATCAAAATGATTGGCCAAAGGAAGCTCAGAAAGAAATACCTCACATAAGTGATTCAAACTATTACTAACTCTCTCTCTGAGCCCGCCCATAAGTCTATTCACACGTACTCTTTTTCCTCCTAATAAACACTTTACTTGTTTCACTACTTTCTGTCTTTGTGGGAATTCTTTTTTGCAAAGCCAAAGAGCCAGGGCCTTGTCACTGGCCAATGGTCCCTGGTGGTCTAGTGGCTAGGATTCGGCACTTCCACTGCTGTGGCCTGACCTCAATCTCTGGCCAGGAACCGAAACCCTGCTTCAAGCTGCGGGCAAGCTGAGGCCACCCGAGATCAGCAGAACCAAGCTGAAAACAATTAGATTTCATAAGAAAACTATAATAATACCATATGTAAAGTAAGAGCTAATATAGTGTGAAGGTGTGGGTCATTCCATTAAGACAAGAAATGGGGGCTTCCCTGGTGGTGTAGTGGCTGAGAATCAGCCTGCTAATGCAGGGGACAAGGGTTCAAGCCCTGGTCTGAGAGGATCCCACATGCCGCGGAGCAACTAGGCCCGTAAGCCACAACTACTGAGCCTGCGCGTCTGGAGCCTGTGCTCCGCAACAAGAGAGGCCGCGATAGTGAGAGGCCTGCACACCGCGATGAAGAGTGGCCCCCGCTCACCACAACTAGAGAAAGCCCTCGCACAGAAACGAAGATGCAACACAGCAAAAATAAATAAATTAATTAATAAACTCCTACCCGCAACACTTCTTTAAAAAAAAAAAGACAAGAAATGCTCTTGTGTCCATTATCTACTCCTCACAGAAATATAGTAAAATCTATATCATTCCTTGATAAGCTAAATAGTTGATGAAGAAATACTAATCTGAATCTGTTTCTGGAAGCAGAAATAGAGAATCAGGAAGAAGAAAAATTCAGTTAAGATAATAAAATTCTCTCCTAATTCCTGTGCAAATGTTTTCTGCTATTTTTCTCCACAGTTCTGGATGTCATTCTTTGCACAGACTTTTGCTAACAGGCGAAATATCAAATCAGCCTTTTCTATTGAAAGACTTCTTTTTTTAAGAAACATACTATGAAATTGATCCTAAACTATTACAATGATAACAAATAGCATTTCAAATACAATCATTCTGGTTCTAAAGTTATTTCAATTTGGACATCTAACTTTTGAAAGCATAAAACTGTAACTTAAATATGATACTGTAAATATATCAAAAAATCATTCAAACTTACCATGAGTGGGAAAATACGCTAAATGCTTTATATGGATTTCCACATTTAATTCTTAAAGCTGTGACATTACTGTAACCATTTTATAGATGAAGTAACTGACTGAAGACTTTGAAATGTTAATGACCCAAACAAATGAAATTAGTTTGATTTGTTGGTGTCCATTAAATTCGTTGAGGCCACTATCAAGGAACAAGAGTTCTTTGCTTAATGTGAATACAGAAAAGGTAGTGGGAAGGTGAGAAGTCTGACCAATACAGAGAGACTCGAGAGGAAGGCAAGAACCATGTAGAAGGGTGACAAGGATAAACTGTGTACATTACAATTTTGGCTCACTTCAGCCTGCTCCTAGACATGGCAAATAATTTTAGCATCCCCCTTTTGAAAGTAAGATTGCTAGTCTAGGGCTTCCCTGGTGGCGCAGTGGTTGAGAGTCCGCCTGCCACTGCAGGGGACATGGGTTCGTGCCCTGGTCCGGGAAGATCCCACATGCCGTGGAGCGGCTGGGCCTGTGAGCCATGGCCACTGGGCCGGGCGTCCAGAGCCTGTGCTCTACAACAGGAGAGGCCACAACAGTGAGGGGCCCAAGTACAGCAAAAAAAAAAAAAAAAAGATTGCTAGTCTACACTTTATTCTAAAGTTACTGAAGATCATCAATGTTGTCAGGGAGAAAGAAATTTTCCTCTACCCTTCTGGTCTATGAATTAAATTGACATATGACAGATTAACAGAAGAAAATCAAATAAAAGTTTAATAACATGCACACATGGGAAAGATTAAGGAAAACTGAGTAACTCATCAAAATGGCCAAAGCCCTCACCTTAAATACCATCTTCAGCTGAAGACAAAGGAGGATGTTGGGGGTAGTGGTTAGGGATTTCAAAGGGGAGGAGGGTAACAAATGTAGACTGAAAAGCAAATGTTTGGTAAACAAGTGTTTGCTGGGCTATACAGAGACAGTGGGACACAGAGAGATATTTTAACAGACTTTGCTAGGTTCCTCCCTGTCTGCCACACCTAGTTCATACTATAGTTATCCATGGTAATAGCTCCCTTCCTGGAACAGGCCCTCTATCTACATTCTTTTAGGCATTTAGAGGGAATGTCAAATTTTTTCCTAAATCTTTTGGGCCTTGAAAATAATCAGCTTAAATTAATCCTTATGCCAAAGAGATACATACTTGGGGCGGCAAATTCTGCTCCCCTACAATGTTCAAACACTTTTTATTTCTTGTTTGTTGTATTATGTTTTAAAGAAAATGCACAGTGGCATTTAACTAATATGTGCTAAAGGGATTTCAGGGTTCACGTGTAATCTCTCATTTTCTCTCAATGCTAATAGAATAAGCTTTTTTTTCCAAGGGAACATTTTTGAATGGTACATCTCTAAAAGGCACTTAAGATGATTTAAATAGCACATATCATCTTTGGCACTACACTATTGCTGCATGCCTTCAGTCAGTAAATAAGATAACATATCTAGTAAGACAAGATGAATTCTCAATTCAATTCTGAAAATCACTAACATCTGTAAAGAACATGGGTACTCATGATAACCCTATGACATCTATAGCATTATTATTGCACCTTTATAGATGAGGCAGTTGAATCTGAGAGTAACTTGCCCAGTATGAGGAAAACAATAAGTGGCAAAGCAAGGTCTTGAATACTTTTCTTATCAAACCCTGTGCTTCATGCATAGCACTGTTGTGGGCCAGAGAGGCCCCTCAATACAATCCTCGATGGGATATTGGTTATTTTGGATTAAAGTTATGAAAGAAAGAGTCGATGCAAAAGGGATACCTCAGCCCTCTTCTCTGTCTCCCTGAAAGCTGGAAATAAGTTCCTCATGTGAAAGGTGTACTCCTGCATCTGGATGCAGAAGGACACCCCTATCACCAGAGATAGGGATGGGCAAGAAGCCTATATAAACAAACCCTGTAACTTCTTTAACTTACTACTGTTACTGAGTCCACGCTCTTGCTGCACATCACGACAGGCCAAAAATCGAGAGGTAAGTTGTTAGGGCAAAGAATAGTGACTTTATTCAGAAAGCCGGCAGACCAAGAAGATGGTGGACCAATATCCTAAGAAAGCATCTTGCCTGAGTTAGAATTCAGGCTCCTTTTATACTAAAAGGGGAGGGAGTAAAGTCCAACATGTCCTGGTTCCCATCAGCCTCTGGAGGGGATGTATTAATTTCTTCCTCCCTGCAGTCATTCACAGGTGGGCCTGGTCAGGATGTTTCCTGTGAACTAAACAAAGGTATTTTAGCTTAGTGCTCATTACCTGGGAAGCAGGGTTCCCAGAGATGGGACGTTAAGTATAATTTAATCTTATACGAAACATCCCTTTAGTGATTAACTTGTAATAGAATACAACGGTTCTTCCCTATTACACTACCCCAAGCCAAAACCCTTCACTAATTAAGCATCCAAAGCCTAAGTTTCTTTGTCCTCACAGATTTATTATTTCTTTGTCTAAAAAGTATGAAAGCTGTCTGCTTTGGCACTTCTTAGGTCCTATTTCTATGATACCTCCTTGCATGCACACAAATTAAAATTTGTTTCTTTTACTCTTGTTAATCTTTGTGTCAATTGTATTATTAGCTCAAGCACAAGAACTCACAATGAATAGAGGAGGAAGCTTCCACCTCCCAGACAGCAGCATGCAGTTCACTTCAGACACGACATTGGGCTCAAATAAGTAAGAACTGAATTCTCTATCACAGAATGTGTCTAAATACAGGCAGAAAAACTCCTTGACAGAGAGGTACAGGACTCTAGCTATAGCTTGACTAGATAGTTTCTAAAGAGCCTCTTAACTCTGAGATGCTGAGTTAGGTTAACTATAACATCTCTGTGAATCATGATTATCTCAGTCTGAGTTGCATGTTCCATGATTTCATTGTTCTCAGGTTATTATACATTGACATTACAAACTCAAAGTAATGTAGTGGATCTTCATGCAAAGGAGTGGCTTAAATTTTGTTACTATGCTTCACAGCCTTGTTTTCTTTTTTAACATCTTTATTGTAGTATAATTGCTCTATAGTGTTGTGTCAGCCTCTGGGGTATAACAAAGTGAATCAGGCATATGTATACATGCATCCCCATATCCCCTCCCTCTTCGTCACCCTCCCACACTCCTAATCCCACCCCTCTAGGAGGTTGAAAAGCACTGAGCTGATGTCCCTGTGCCATGCAGCTGCTTCCCACTAGCTATCCATTTTACATTTGGTAGTGTATATATGTCGGGGCTACTCTCTTACTTCATCACAGCTTATCCTTACCCCTCCCCGTGTCCTCAAGTCCATTCTCTACATCTGTGTCTTTATTCCTATCCTGCCCCTAGGTTCATGAGAACAATTACTTTTTTAGATTCCATATATATGTGTTAGCATACGATATTAGTTTTTCTCTTTCTGACTTACTTCACCCTGTATGACAGACTAGGTCCATCCACCTCACTACAAATAACTCAATTTCGTTTCTTTTTATGGCTGAGTAATATTCCATTGTATATATGTGCCACATCTTCTTTATCCAGTCATCTGTTGATGGACACTTAGGTTGCTTCCACGTCCTGGCTATTGTAAATAGAGCTGCAATGAACACTGTGGTACATGACTCATTTTGAATTATGGTTTTCTCAGGGTATATGCCCAGTAGTGGGATTGCTGGGTCATATGGTAATTCTATTTTTAGTTTTTTAAGGAACCTCCATACTGTTCTCCATAGTGGCTGTATCAATTTACATTCCCACCAACAGTGCAAGAGGGTTCCCTTTCCTCCACACCCTCTGCAGCATTTATTGTTTGTAGATTTTTTTGAGGATGGTCATTCTGACCAGTGTGAAGTGATACCTCATTGTAGTTTTGATGTGTATTTCTCTAATGATTACTGATGTTGAGCATCCTTTCATGTGTTTGTTGTCCATCTGTATATCTTCTTTGGAGAAATGTCTATTTAAGTCTTCTGCCCATTTTTAGATTGGGTTTTTTGTTTTTTTAATACTGACCTGCATGAGCTGCTTCTATATTTTGGAGATTAAGCCTTTGTCAGTTGCTTCATTTGCAAAAATTTTCTCCCATTCTGAGGGTTGTCTTTCCATCTTGTTTATGGTTTCCTTTGCTGTGCAAAAGCTTTTAAGTTTCATTAGGTCCCATTTGTTTATTTTTGTTTTTATTTCCATTTCTCTAGGAGGTGGATCAAAAAGGATCTTGCTGTGATTTATGTCATAAAGTGTTCTGCCTATGTTTTCCTCAAAGAGTTATATAGTGTCTAGCCTTACATTTAGGTCTTTAATCCATTTTGAATTTATTTTTGTGTATGGTGTTAGAAAGTGTTCTAATTTCATTCTTATTATTTTTTGTTTGTTTGTTTTGGTGGTACTGTTGTGGCCTCTCCCGTTGTGGAGCACAGGCTCCGGACGCACAGGCTCAGCGGCCATGGCTCACGGGCCCAGCCACTCCGCGGCATGTGGGATCTTCCTGGACCGGGGCACGAACCCGTGTCCCCTGCATCGGCAGGCGGACTCTCAACCACTGCACCACCAGGGAAGCCCTAATTTCATTCTTTTACATACAGCTGTCCAGTTTCCCCAGAAACACTTATTGAAGAGACTATCTTTTCTCCATTGTATACTCTTGCCTACTTTATCAAAGATAATGTGACCATATGTGCATGGGTTTATCTCTGGGACTTCTATCCATTGATCAATATTTCTGTTTTTGTGTCAGTACTATACCATCTTGATTACTGTAGCTTTGTAGTATAGTCTGAAGTCCAGGAACCTGATTCTTACAGCTCTATTTTTCCTTCTCAAGATTGCTTTGGCTATTCAGGGTCTTTTGTGTTTCCATACAAATTGTGAAATTTTTTGTTCTAGTTCTGTGAAAAATGCCAGTGGTAGTTTCATAGGGATTGCATTGAATCTGTAGATTGCTTTGGGTAGTATAGTCATTTTCACAATGCTCATTCTTCCAGTCCAAAAACATGGTATATCTCCCCATCTGTTTGTATCTTCTTTAATTTCTTTCATCAGTGTCTTTTAGTTTTCTGCATACAGTTATTTTTTCTCCTTAGGTAGGTTTGCTCCTAAGTATTTTATTCTTTTTGTTGCAATGGTAAATGGGAGTGTTTCTTTAATTTCTCTTTCAGATTTTTCATCATTAGTATATAGGAATGCAGGAGATTTCTGTGCCCTAATTTTGTATCCTGCTACTCTACAAAATTTATTGATTACCTCTAGTAGTTTTCTGGTAGCATCTTTAGGATTCTCTATGTATAGTATCATCTCATCTACAAACAGTGACAGCTTTACTTCTTCTTTTCTGATTTGGATTCCTTTTATTTCTTTTTCTTCTCTGATTGCCATGGCTAAAACTTCCAAAGCTATGTTGAATAATAGTGGTGAGAGTGGGCAATCCTGTCTTTTTCCTGATCTTAGAGAAAATGGTTTCAGTTTTTCACCATTGAGAATGATGTTGGCTGTGGGTTTGTCATACATGGCCTTTATCATGTTTAGTTAAGTGCCCTCTATGCCTACTTTCTGGAAAGTTTTTATCAGAAATCGGTGTTGAATTTTGTGAAAAGCTTTTTTTGCATCTATTGAGATGATCATATGGTTTTTATCCTTCAGTTTGTTAATATGGTGTATCACACTGATTTGTGTACATTGAAAAATCCTTGCATTCCTGGGATAAACCCCACTTAATCATGGTGTATGATCTTTTTAATGTACTGTTGGATTCTGAATGCTAGTATTTTGTTGAGGATTTTTGCATCTATGTTCATCAGGTATATTGGCCTATAGTTTTCTTGTTTTGTGACATCTTTGTCAATTTTGGTATCAGGGTGATCATGGCCACGTTGAATGAGTTTGGGAGTGTTCCTCCCTCTGCTATATTTTGGAAAAGTTTGAGAAGGATATGTATTAGCTCCTATGTAAATGTTAGAATTCGCCTATGAAGCCACCTGGTCCGGGGCTTCTTTTTCTTGGAAGAATTTTTTTTAAAAAACACCTTTATTGGAGTATATTTGGTTTACAATTGTGTGTTAGTTTCTGCTTTATAACAAAGTGAATCAGTTATACATATACATATGTCCCCATATCTCTTCCCTCTTGCATCTCCCTCCCTCCCACCCTCCATATCCCAGTCCTCTAGGTGGTCACAAAGCACTGCGTTGATCTCCCTGTGCTATGTGGCTGCTTCTTGGAAAATTTTTAATCACAGTTTCAATTTCAGTGTTTGTGATTAGTCTGTTTATATTTTCTATTTCGTCCTGGATCAGTCTTGGAAGGTTGTGCTTTTCTAAGAATTTTTCCATTTCTTCCAGATTGTCCATTTTATTGGCATAGAGTTACTTGTAATCCCTCATGATCTTTTTTATTTCTGCAGTGTCAGTTGTTACTTCTCCTTTTTCATTTCTAATTCTATTGATTTGAGTCTTCTCCCTTTTTTTCTTTATGAGTCTGGCTTATGGTTTATCAATTTTGTTTATCTTCTCAAAGAACCAGCTTTTAGTTTTATGGATCTTTGCTATTGTTCCTTTCATTTCTTTTTCATTTATTTTTGATCTGATTTTTATGATTTCTTTCCTTCTGCTAACCTTGGGGTTTTTTTTGTTCTTTCTCTAATTGCTTTAGGTGTAAGGTTAGGTTGTTTGAGATTTTTCTTGCTTCTTGAGGTAGGATTGTATTGCTATAAACTTCTCTCTTAGAACTGCTTTTGCTGCATCTCGGAGGTTTTGGGTCATCGTGTTTTCATTGTCATTTGTTTCTAGGTATTTTTTGTTTTCCTCTTTGATTTCTTCACTGATCTCTTGGTTATTTAATAGTGTATTGTTTAGTCACCATGTGTTTGTAATTTTTCTTTTTTTTTTTTTTTTGTGATACGTGTGCCTCTCACTGTCGTGGCCTCTCCCGTTGCCGGACGCGCAAGCTCAGCAGCTATGGCTCACGGGCCCAGCCGCTCCGTGGCATGTGGGATCTTCCCGGACCGGGGCAAGAACCCGTATCCCCTGCATCGGCAGGCGGACTCTCAACCACTGCGCCACCAGGGAGGCCCGTGTTTGTAATTTTTACAGTTTTTTTCCCTGTAATTGATATCTAGTCTCATGGCACTGTGGTCGGAAAAGATACTTGATACAATTTCAATTTACTTAAATTTACCAAGGCTTGATTTGTGACCCACGATATGGTCTATCCTGGAGAATGTTCCATGAGCACTTGAGAAGTAATTGTATTCTGTTGTTTTTGGATGGAATGTCCTATAAATATCAATTAAGTCCATCTTGTTTAATGTGTCATTTAAAGCTTGTGTTTCCTTATTTATTTTCATTTTGGATGATCTGTCCATTGGTGAAAGTGGGGTGTTAGAGTCCCATACTATTATTGTGTTAGTGTCTATTTCCCCTTTTATGGCTGTTAGCATTTGCCTTATGTATTGAGGTGCTCCTATGTTGGGTGCATAAATATTTACAATTGTTATATCATATTCTTGGATTGATCCCTTGATCATTAGGTAGTATCCTTCTTTTTCTCTTCTAATAGTCTTTATTTTAAAGTGTATTTTGTCTGATATGCAAATTGCTACTCCAGCTTTCTTTTGATTTCCATTTGCATGGAGTATCTTTTTCCACCCCCTCACTTTCAGTCTGTATGTGTCCCTCGGTCTGAAGTGGGTCTCTTGTAGATAGCATATATATAGGTCTCTTTTTGTATCCATTCAGCCAGTCTATGTCTTTTGGTGGGAGCATTTAATCCATTTACATTTAAGGTAATTATCAATATGTATGTTCCTAGTCCCATTTTCTTAATTGTTTTGGGTTTGTTATTGTAGGTCTTTTCCTTCTCTTGTGTTTCCCACTTAGAGAATTTCCTTTAGCATTTGTTGTAAAGCTGGTTTGGTGGTGCTGAACTCTCTCAGCTTTTGCTTGTCTGTAAAGGTTTTAATTTCTCCATTGAATCTGAATGAGATCCTTGCTGGGTAGAGCCATCTTGGTTGTAGCTTTTTCCCTTTCATCACTTTAAATATGTCCTGCCCGTCCCTTCTGGCTTGCTGAGTTTCTGCTGAAAGTTCAGCTGTTAACCTTATGGGGATTCCCTTGTATGTTATTTGTCGCTTTTCCCTTGCTGCTTTCAATATTTTTTCTTTGTATTTAATTTTTGATAGTTGAGTAATATGTGTCTTGGTGTGTTTTTCTCTGGATTTATCCTGTATGGTAATCTCTGTACTTCCTGGACTTATTGACTATTTCCTTTCCCATTTTAGGGAAGTTTTTGACTCTAATCTCTTCAAACATTTTCTCAGACACTTTCTTTCTCTTCTTCTTCTGGGACCCCTATAATTTGAATGTTGTGTGTTCTATGTTGTCCCAGAAGTCTCTGAGACTGTCCTCAATTCTTTTCATTCTTTTTTCTTTATTCTGCTCCCTGGCAGTTATTTCTACCATTTTATCTTCCAACTCACTTATCCGTTCTTGTATCTCAGTTATTCTGTTATTGATTCCTTCTAGAGTATTTTTAATTTTCATAATTTTGTTGTTCATCACTGTTTGTTTGCTCTTTAGTTCTTCAAGATCCTTGTTAAACATTTCTTGTATTTTATCCATTCTATTTCCAAAGTTTTGCATCATCTTTACTATCATTACTCTGAATTCTTTTTCGGGTAGGTTGCCTATTTCATCTTCATTTATTTGGTCTTGTAGGTTTTTATCTTGCTCCTTCATCTGCAACAAATTTTTTTTTTTATGGGTCATGATGTATTCCTGTCTTACTGGTTGTTTGGCCTGAGACGTGCTGCACTGGAGTGTGCCAGCAGTTGGATAGAGTTAGGTCTTGGTGCTGAGATGAGGACTGCTGCGAGGTCTCACTGCCTGATATTCCCTGGGGTCTGAGGTTCTCTGTTAGTCCAGTGGTTTGGACTTGGAGCTCCTACCACAGGAGCTCAGGCCCAACCTCCAGCCTAGCAACCAAGATCCCTCAAGCTTCATGGTGTGGTTAAAGAAAAAAAGGAAGAAAGAAAGAAAGAATCAGTACAATATCAAAGAATAAAAAACAAAATTAGAAAGATAAAAAATATATTAGGAAAAATAAAAGTATAATTGAAATAACTGCAACAAGGTAAAATAAAACCACAACAGAAAAAAGAAAAAAAAGGTGGGGGGTGGGGAAGAAACCAAAAGGAGAGAGATCACTAACAAAGTATGAAGAATAAAATAAAATTAGAAGAATAAAAGATTAGGAAAAATAAAAATATAAAAGAATCAACAACAATGAATCAACGAGTTTAAACAGAACGCCAATGTAAAAGAGGAAAAAAGAAAAGAAAAAAAACCCCAAAAATCCTTGCCTATGGGTGTGGAGTTTAGGTGGGGCATAGAACTTAGGCAGCGGTGGGGTTTTAGGTGGGGCAGGGCCTAGGTGTGGTGACATTCAAGTGTGGGGCGGGGCCTCTGCTTAGGACCTGCAAAAGGGGAGAAGCAGCACATGGAAAGGAGGGCCTCTGGAGTGTGGCGTTCTGGAGGTTGGAGGTAGGGCCTGAGTGAGGGTGTGTGGGTGGGGTTTAAGCCCAGCTCGTTGGAGGGGGTCTCCAAGTGTGGAAGTAGGGCCCTGGGTGGGGGTGTAGGGGCAGGGCTTGGGCTCTGGGCAGCAGGAGAGAGGCTCCGAGGGCAGAGGATTAGACCTGGGAGCCCAACAGATTCCCCCATGCCTAAGTGGACAGGGAAAGCACTGGCCCTGTTCCCTTCTATTCCTTGGCGCCATTCCCCACTATCTCCCCCAGGATGTCCCCCGTCGCCACTGGACCTCTAACCATGGGTGGGCACCGCTGGGTGTAGGAACTCCTCCCCTCCCCCAGTCACCTCTCACAGGTGCTGGTCTCAGAGGTCCGGCCTTCACTTTTGCTCCCTCTTCCCTCCCTCCCACTCCTTCAGGACCGTCGTGGCTGGCAGGGGCCTAGGTGGGCAGAGGATCAGGCCCGGGATCTCAACAGGTTCCTTGGGGTCCAAGTAGGCAGGGGAAACCTGGCCACACTCCCTTTTGATCCTCTGCCCTCCCAATGGTCCCCCTTCAGGAGTGGGATCCCTTTCCTTCCCACAGCCGCCCCTTAGGGGCACCAGTCCCATCCCACCTCCACTTCTCCTCCCCATTCACTTCCCCCAAGCCTCACGTCCCACCCGGTTGCTGGGGATTCCTCCCATCCCCTTAGGTGTCCGTGGTCCCTCACTAGTGCTTGGTAGGTGCCCTAGTTGTAAGGAGACGTGAATTCTGCATCCTCCCAGTACGCCATCTTGACTCCACCCCACAAGTATGAATCTTTGTGTATCTGCTTTAGAGTTTTTAACACACATTTATATCCTTGATTTCATTTCATTTTTGCCACAACCCTGCATAGTAGAGAACATAACTGTTTTAATTTCTGTATAACAAATTTGATAATTAAGTCCCTGCTAGAAGGAGAGTGGCTTGGCCAGATTTCCATAATTAACAATTAATAGAATTGGGGCTAGACCTTAGCTCTTTCCCCTATATTTTCTGCCTTTGGGATCTGTACCCTATAGAATCCTCCCACCCCACCCTTAATTTTTCCAGCAACGGAAAAGGAATGTCTTTAAAGGTTACATTTCTCTTGTAATGTCCAGTGTCTGTTAAGTGTCATTTTGTTATCTGTAATTTTATGCTTGCTCTAAACCAGGAAAATGGAAAATTAACCAGGTAATGAACTGTTTTATCTCTGATGCCAAATATTCCATGTTCTATTTGCCTCCTTTTAAATTTGCTGCTTCAGTGCTTTGTGGAGAGTCCTGGTCTTTATTTGTAAGAGCAGGCTGCAAGCAGTTAGCTGGAAAACAATTTGCCTTAGCCTTTGCACAGCTAGTGTTTTATATTTGAAGTGGTATTGACATAACACTTACAGCATTTGATAACTCAACTGCACAGACAAGAGAAGTTAACTGAGGAAAGAAAGCACAGCTGAGAATGTTGCAAGGCACTGCTATCTAATCAGGTGTTGCTATAGGACAAGCTAGAAGCTCTGCAGAAAGGAAGCCACCATGAAGAATCAGCTTGTATAGGATCAGAGAACATCTATTGCTCTGTGGCCTCTATAACCTTTTATATGTTGCCAATATTCTCCTACATACTATGTGATATGTTAATTGGGGTTGAAAAAACAAGGGATCTAGACAGAAGCAAAGCTAATTCTACATTATTGAAACTTCTTTTTCTCTCAGAGAATCTGTTTACTCTATTGCTCTGAGAAAGAACAATAAGCACATATTAACACAACCCAGTCCTACTTCCTAACTGCACAAAGAAGCCTCTAAGCTTCTTAGCTCAACAGAGTCTTTTAATATACCTATATTTAATATACCTATATTTAATATACCTATATTATAGGTAGACCTATGCAAGCTCTACACTGTGGTGCAATGCCATTCTAACTAAATGAGGGACAAAGAGTCTCCTTTTTATGCAAATGAGGTCACCATTGAGCACTCAAAATTGTAATTTAGCAGATGCCTGGCAACTGCAGGTTGCTAATAAAGGTGAACAAAGATATGGGCAGTCGCCTCCAGGGATATAAAGCTTCAGATGCTGTGGAGAGCCTTGAAAGCAGAACAAATCCTATGCACACTGGAGGGGCCCTGAGTTGTCCCACCCTGCGTGGGTTTTTTTTCGTTTTTGTTTTTTTTTTAATTTTTTGCTGCGTTGGGTCTTCATTGCTGGGCACGGGTTTTCTCTAGTTGTGGCAAGTGAGGGCTACTCTTCGTTGCGGTGCGTGCGCTTCTCAGGGCGGTGGCTTCTCTTGCTGCAGAGCACAGGCTCTAGGCACAAAGGCTTCAGTAGTTATGTCTCATGGGCTCTAGAGCGCAGCCTCAGTAGTTGTGGCGCACGGGCTTAGTTGCTCCGCAGCATGTGGGATCTTCCCGGGCCAGGGATGGAACCTGTGTCCCCTGCATTGGCAGGAGGATTCTTAACCACTGTGCCACCAGGGAAGCCCCCCACCCTGCATGTTGAGTCATGTTTCTCTGAGGCTGTTGTGTTTCCTGTAGTCTAATATTTTGCCAACACCTGACTTTATGGCAGGGACAGCAGCAGTCTGAGATAAATGAAAAGAATAAACATCAGTAGAGGTAAAATTAAGTATGTGTCATTTTAGACACTTTAAACAGTGAGAACCAGAAAACCCAACTCAGGCCTGAAAAATTAGGAAATGTGTTCACAAAATTAGAAGTTCAGATGTAGAGCAAGTTCCAAAAGAACAGTCAGTGGGATCATTTTGCTCTCTGCTCTGCCTCAGCATCAGCTTTATCCCAAGGTTGTACCATCCCTCCCCCAAGTGGTTACAATACGATCTCTGTGGCAATCAGGGAATCATACAAACTGAAAAAAAAAAAAAAACCATCCTCACTGGAGAACAAAACATTGCTTAGCCATGGACAACTAAATTTTCAATGAATTACTTCAGCGGAACATAAAGGGAAAACAACAACAACAACAATCAATTGCCTAATTTCCAGTGTAGCCTTGCAGATGGGAAGTGAACTTTCAAAGGTCATTTATTCTCTGAAAGCCCATTACTAACAGTTTATTATTTAAAACTTGAAATAACCCAGCAAAATAAATATTATTAACCCAAATTATATAGATGAGAAGGTTAAGGCTCGAATGGAATTAATAACTGATATATATGGTCACAGATAACAATATCATCATGAAAAACTTCTCCAGATTCATTAGTTGGAATACAATCAAACACTACAATGAAGAGAAAAATAGTCCTGTCTTTAACAAAAATTCATTTCATTAGGGCAACCAGAGATCCCTGTGCTGGGATATATGAGCTAGGAGGAAGAAATAGCCTCTTATTAATGGGACAAAATCAAGGAGGGATAATTTGAGCTGGGAACTAAAGGATAGTTGGAATCAGGATAGACAGAACTGAGAAGAAGGGCACCTGAAAGTACAGATTAGCTTGATCAAAATAAGTAAGTGGGGAAAGCAGAGATCAGATCTGGTAAATGGAAAGTAATCTATTCTGTTAAAATGTAGGATAATTACAATGAGCCAGATATTTCTTACTCACTGCTTCACATTCTCTACACTCATCTCTTATGTTGGCAATGAATGCAGCTGTTAGCGTCAAGCATTTTTGACCAGCATAGGCCAGCTTCTGCTAAGTGTAACTCAAGAGTACCTGCCCTGGCTGCCTACTGTGAGCCTCCTTCTTTCTGCCCTGAGGCTTCTCAGACACCTGGAAATCAGATAACTGCAGAATCCCTTGGTACTCAGATGCTTACAACTCAGAGGTCTGGAAGAATTAACAAGTACAGCAACCCTTTTCCAATAAAGCACTAAAGATTTTGGCTAAACACTTATCCCAACCATTCTTCCAGCTGATGGATTTTTAGCTACACACCATAAAGTTTCTCTGAAGTCCTGTAATCACAAGGCCATGGTCTCCAACTCCAATTCTAATCTGCTTGCATCCTATCCCAGAATTTACATATCTGTCTCTCCCACTAATCCTTTGAGGTGTAATGGTTTCAAAATTCAGAAAGAATGAACAAATAAAAGCATGACAAATAGTGGTGTCATGTAGAGAACAGAAGTGAGCGAGAGGAATATCAGATATTGAAGAGAAGACGAGTTTGTTTACAGACTTAAGTTTGAAAAGTAAGTTATTCACATAAAGCTGTTAATACAAGACAGATTTGCATTTATATTGGAATTAAATGGAACAAAATGTGACAGTGTCACAAGAAAATGGTAGTTGAAGTGACCTAATCAAGTGGAAGACTATATAGAGAGAGAACAAAACAGAATCTGAAATAAAAGAATCATCAGAGAGTATGGAGAAGATCTAGACCTGCATAAAATTATTTTTCAAGAGAGGAAAGGGGTAATCAACAGGTATAAATGTTAAAGTCAAAGAAGAAAGGATGACAAAAGATGCTTAATTTGAAGACTAAAATGACTTTAATGATTTGAGAGTTTAATTTCATTAAAGGGACAGGAAAATAATACATACTACAAAATTTTGAAGAGTAAAAAAATCATAAGAAAGTAAAGTTTTATCAGTTCTGGTCTTCGGAAAATTTTTCACTGAAGGCATAGAAATGGGGCAAGCCAGGGGATGGTAGTTTTGAGACTTTGGAAAATGCATGTTTGTTTGACACTCAAGGGAAAGGATCTAAAATAGAAGGCAAAACCAAAAGCACAAGGAACAGATCTGGTTAACATTAGACCATGTTTCTAGAAGAACTGGATGATAAGTAGCTCTCAACACAAACGGGTAAGAAGAGTTTACCTTGAAAATGAGATGATACACAACTTTCTCTGAGGTAATATGGTAAGAAGAGACAATGGGTAAATGTTAAAAAAAAAGAGAAGATTTTAGGTAAGAAGATAAAAAGATAAGGGTAATTACATTTGGTCACATTGGTATTTAAAGCAAGTTTTTAAAATAAATAATTTAGAATTAAATAATTAACTCAAGTGCTATAAATGTCTATTCATATTCTGTTAGGCTTAGGAAACCCCCTGCCTTCAAAAATATATTTGTTTTACTTGTTTTATATATATATATATATATATATATATATATATATATATATATATATACACACACACACACACACACACACACACAAACACACATATAATGATGCAAGTAAAATAAATAGTGATTTTTGGAAAACTATTTGAAAGCAATTCCAAATATTAACTTGTTTTTCAATAAAATAAAACACACTTGAAATATAAAGCATATTTTAAAAATTGTGATGAGAGAAAAAGAAAGCACTGATTTAACTCTGAGAAGAAAATCTCTTTCTTCTCTTGACCCTTCTCCTTCTCTGCCTTCAATTCCAGCTATCCTCTAATCTCTCTCCATTCATTAGTAAGTTTCCACGGACATGAAGAAAAATCTGCTTTACTGACTTGCTATGGCTACCCTTTTCACTCCTTGATACCTAGTCACATGTACCTCAAACTTTGAAGTCATTTTAGACCCCAGGTTTTTCTTTGATTTTTCAATCAAACACTAGGACCTCTGAGTACTTATCCAAAGAAAACAAAAACAGTAACTCAGAAAGATATACACAACCCTATGTTCATTGCAGCATTGTTTATAATAGCCAAGGTATGGAAACAACCTAACTGTACAACCATGGATGAATGAATAAAGAAAATGTGGTATATATAATGGGATATTATTCATCCATAAAAAGAATGAAATCTTGTCATTTGCAACAACATGGATGAACCTTGGACCTTAAGGGAATGGTGCTAAGTGAAACAAGTCAGACAGAGAAAGAAAAATACTATATGATCTCACTCATATGTGGAATTGAAAAACAAAAAGAAAAACAAAAATTAAAAAAAAAACCCAAGCTCATAAACATAGAGAACAGATTGGTGATTGCCAGAGGTGGAGGTTAGGGGTAGCAGGTAGATGAAAAGAGTTAAGGGGGTCAAAAGGTACAAACATCCAGTTATAAAATGAACAAGTCATGGGGATGTAAAGTAAACCATGGTGATTATGGTTACTAATAGTGTATTGCATATTTGAAAGTTGCTAAGAGAGTAGATCTTAAAAGTCTTCATGACAAGAAAAAAAATTTTCGCCTATGTATGGTGACAGATGTTAACTAGATCTATTGTGGTGATCATTATGCAATATGTGGAAATCATTTTGCAAATATCAAATCATTATTTTATACACCTGAAACTGAAACTAATATAATGTCATATGTCAATAATACCACAACTGGGCTTCCCTGGCGGCGCAGTGGTTGAGAGTCCGCCTGCTGATGCAGGGGACGCGGGTTCGTGCCCCGGTCCGGAAAGATCCCACATGCCGCGGAGCGGCTAGGCCCGTGAGCCATGGCCGCTGAGCCTGCGCGTCCAGAACCTGTGCTCCGCAACGGGAGAGGCCACAACAGTGAGAGGCAGCATACCGCAAAAAAAAAAAAAAAAAAAAAAAAAATAATACCACAACTAAAAAAAAAAACTAGGACCAATATATTCTACAATGATCCTTGGATTTTTTTCTATCCCTGCTTTCACTATTCAGAGCGATTTCCTTATTTACCCTCATCTAGGTTATTACTATACCCTCCAGGAGACCAATTTACTATAAGCCTTCCTTTCTAATCCGTAAAACGTCAGTATTAGTTTAATACTCCCTCTATTGCCTAACAAATTAAATACGTAATCTTCCTAGTTAAAAAAAAAAAAAAGTCCTTTATAAGGTAGCCCCACTAACTTCTAAATCTCGTCTTACATTTCTTTCAGATTTTTATTTTACAAAACTGGCAAACAGTATGACCAGCTGTTATTTGGAAACATCTCACAGTTTTCAACAGTTCCTTTTCAGTGCAAGTAATCATCTTTTCCTGGAGTGCCATTGTCTCACTCTTACCCTTAATTATTTCCTGTAACAAGTATAGCCATTCCCCAATCCTTTAAAATCCTTTTCAGTTGCTTTCACACTGGTACATTTTTTAAACTACAGGAATGAACTTCATCTTTAGATTAAAGGGTTTTCCCTCTTTTTTAAGCATGTAAATAACATAGATTGGAACTTTGTCACAATGATTACTTTATGCCTTGTATTGAAATTATATATCAAGTGTGAAAATATATTAAATTTAAGAGTGAATACCCCTGTAACATCTACTTAGACTGCTACTTCCATGAGTGAAGTGCTAGGTCTATACCTTATTTTTTCCCTATCACAGTGCCTCTTGCACATTTAAATTGGAATATATTTTACTAAAGCAGAATACACATGTATTCTGAGAACTTTACACTCAGTTAAATGACAAGATTTAGTGCTTCTAAACTCTTACCGTTTTTACTTAACATTATTTGACTTTTTTAGGGGGGAGGGAGGTCCAAGAGTGAGGGGATATATGTATACATATAGCTGATTCACTTCATTGTACAGCAGAAACTAACACAACATTGTAAAGCAATTATAATCCAATTAAAAAAGAAAAAAAACATTATTTAATTTTATGTTGTTTTAAACTACTGTATGTGGGACCTCCTCAGGCAGTGAGAAAATTGTTTTGTTAATTGTACCAGAAATTTAAAATTTGTTCCGTCCAATTTGTTGATTAAATTCTTTGCATCTGGAATATTATTTGTTGAGTTGCACTATAATAATCATATCGTGAGTTAAATTGTTTATCTTTTTATCGAAGTACAGTTTCATAAGAAAAGTGCACAAATAAGTGTATAGTTTTACTACGCTGTGTATTCTTCTTTTGCTAATTATACTTGTAAGATTCATGTTTTTTAAATTTTTCATAGCTGCAGTGTACTTATTCTATGAATATACAGATTTTTTATTGTCCTCTTATTGTCCTTCACTTTATAGCACTTTACAAATACTGGTTTTTTTTTTGTTTTTTTTTTACAGATTGAAGGTTTCTGGCAACCCTGTGTCAAGTAAGTCTATTGGCGCCATTTTCCACAGCATTTGCTAACGTCATGTTGCTGTATCATATTTTGGTAATTCTTGCAATATTTTCTTTTATTATATTTTGTAACATCTTTATTGGACTATAATTGCTTTACAATGGTGTGTTAGTTTCTGCTTTGTAACATCTTGTAATATTTTAAACATTTTCATCACTATTGTATTTGTTATGGTGATCTGTGATCAGTGATTCTTGATATTATTGTTGTAATTATTTGGGGGCACCAGGAATCACACCCATATAAGATGACAATCTTAACTGATAAATGCTATGTGTGTTCTGACTGCACCACTGGCCAGCCATTCCCTAGCCTCTCTCCCTCTCCTTGGGCCTCCCTATTCCCTGAGACACAACAATATTGAAATTAGGCTTATGAATAACTATACAACGGCCTCTAAGTGTTTAAGTGAAAAGAAGAATCAATGTGGCAAACTTCATTGTTGTCTTATTTTAAAAAATCGCTACAGCCGCCCCAATCTTTGGCAAACACCCCTCTGGCTATTCAGCTGCCATCAACACTGAGCAAGACCCTTCACCCCCAAAAAGATTATGACTCTCTGTAGGCTCATATGACAGTTAGCATTTTTTAGCAATAAAATATTTTTAATTAAGGTATATACATTGTTTTTTTAGAAATTACTCTTGCACACTTCATAGACTACAACATAGTGTAAACAGAACTTTTATACACACTGGGAAACCAAAAAATTCATATGACTCACTTTATTGTGATAGTCGCTTATTGTGGTGATAAGGGACTAAACTCACAATATCTCTGAGGTATGCCTGTATTATGATTTATTTTATAGTTGATGGAATTCTGGATGGTTTCCAATGTGAAGCTATTACAAACAATGCTTCCACAAACATTCTTGTATATGTGTTGTATGGCATAAATGTGTGCACTTTTGAGGTGTATGCATATCTGGGAGTGAAATGGTTTAGTGAAAGCAACCATTTTGTCTCTGTCCCGTTTGTCTATCTCTGTTCTCCTTAAGTCTTAATTATAAAAATAATTCACTAGGTAACATTTAACCTAACTCCTGACTTATGCTCTACTA
>NW_006775202.1:664699-692698 GCF_000442215.2 Lipotes vexillifer | reverse complement strand
GATTAAAAGAAGTAGGAATGAAGAATTAAGTAGTTAAAGAACGACTAGCTCTCAGCCCCCATCAGCTCCTTTAGCAATCCTTCAGGCAGACCATCTGAAGAAAGATCATGAGGAGTCAGCCAGTCTGCACACAGTGGAAAATGATGCAGAACCTAACCTTCTGCCTCAATGATTAACTGAGATTACTGCTCCCTTTTTTTCCCTTTAAAAACTGTCATGGCTGAGCAGAATCTTGGGAGTTGGTTTTCAGGACACAAGTCTGCCTTCTCCCCAGATTGCCTACCTTCTGATTAAAGTAACCTTTCCTTTCTACCAACACTTGCCTCTTGAGTATTGGCTTTTGGGTGGCAAACAGCCAAACCTGAGTTTGGTAACATTAGTAATAAGGTTTCAGAAGATAGTGATAATTTTCCAAAGAATTTGAACCAGTTTACATTATTAAAACTTGGTAGAATTTTACACAAAACAAGATCTTAGTTCCAATATATCTCTTTCCAGTTCATGCATCTTTGTGTTCTATTTAAGAATATTTGCTTAACCAATATTCATGAAAACATTTTCTCATAAATTATACTTTTTAAGCAAATTATTAAAAATGGCCTATGTTGACTAGTATTTGGTTTCTTTTCCTTTGGATCTTTGAGTATTTTTAAACATAGCTTCCTAGTATTTCATATTTATAAATGTTCTCACAGAAGCTCTGATCCTATAGCAGGTATTTGTATTGAATTTAGCTATTTTTTTCCCAAGCTGTTGATAGAAAATGAAGTTTCATAATTTTGCTTTCAATTGAATTTTAATGGCTCCATGTAAATTTTCAAAATGTGGATATTCAAATGAAGCTTAAATAATACAAATATTCTTTTTTTTATTACATGAGAACTCATCTACTAGGAATTGTTTGCCTTTTCCAGAATGTTACTTTGGCAATACCTAAAACTGCTTAATTTTCATTACAATACTATTGCTCAAAGTCTTCTAAAATCAGAACTAATGCCACTATAAATGGTAGGTAGGCGTTACCATTTAAACAAAATTCTAGCAGGTTAATGACATGCCAAAACAAATGTATGATTGATAAAATGAATAGTAATCACACATATATGATTTGTTTTATTTTTCAAACATCCAAACAATGGGATAAATTAATAGCTAATGTCAATCATCATGACAGAACTGAAACTATTTACCTGAAATATGGTGAAGTAAATATTGAGAATGTAAGTGGCAGACACAATTTTCATAAACAGTGACTAAATCCAAATGTTTTTCTATTTATCATGTTAAATATATAGTTAAGCACTTAGCACAGTGGCTCTCAAAACTCAAGAGTATATAAAAAGCCCAGGGGAGCTGGTTAAAAATACAGATTCCCAAGTCCTACACTTAATGATTTTAGCTCCATAGGCCAGATGTTGCATCTAGAAATCTGAATTTTATCTGGTACCTCAGAAGATATTGATACAGGCAATGAGTATAAAATCCACTCAGAGTTGAACTTGTCCTGGGTAAATCTATAAAATAAAAGGAGTCTATTTATTGACATCCTTGTGGTTCCTATTTATCTCCTGCTCACCCTTTCTGCACACTTATTCATGGTACTGGCACTGACCAGACCCAGACTGAGCAATGTGTGTGGCCAGGGAGGCTCTCTCCTAATTAAGATTGACCATCGGAACTTACCTCTAATGAAACCCCCTGAAGAAACTTCTCCAAAATTGTATTCATTATTATAAAAAGTTTTCTTAAAAGTACTTTACACTAAATGTTAATAGCTGATACATTTATTGATATTTTACTATCTTCACAAGGCTATTTCTATTCTAACAAAAAATAAAACTTTAATAATTGATAATGTAATATAAGGTCTCCTAGAAACTTGTTAGAATTGTGGGTAGAGGGAAAAGTGGCAAATGACAAGATTCTTATATTTTCTTGTGTGTGTGTGTTTACTTTGATATGCCCTATACAAGTAGAAAGTTTGGCTCTGTACACACTGAGCATTAAGTCCCTATAATGATAGGGAGCCTGGCTTGGAGTTGGTCTCTAACAAATATTCTTTGAATAACTGAAAGGAAAACTAGTTTGAGAAGCTAGGGTTTATAGGCTCTACGACAGGAGTCAGAGGAGGCAGGTTTGAGTGTACCACATAGACATGGAATGGAGTCCCTGAAAGAATAGAACACTCTAGAGGCTATAGCTACAACTGCAAGCTGGAGAAGCAAGTTCACACAAAAGGTATCATTTTCTCTCTTTGAAGTCATAAGCACAGTTTATCTGCTAAAATTGAACATGTGTAAATAAAGTCTGAGAATTGGATAAATAATTGAATAGTTGTTATGAGAAATGGAAAGTTTTTCATTTTCTTTCTCTTTTTTTGTTATTGTTTCTTTGGTTGCTTTTGTTTGATTGTTTTGTTTACATTGGGGCAAACAGAATTGCCTGGTGAATTAATACAGTTGAGTGGATAAACATAGAGTGGTGCCAATCTGTGGGTCTGTGATTGCCTACAGTGGTGCTCTGCAGCCTAAAAATATGAATAGATGTGGATGGCAGTATTGCTCTCTGCTGTTAGGTTAGAGAACTACTGAATTAGAAAGAAAAGGCAGCAAAAGGAATAAAATTTATGATGAACACACAGATAGAGTATAAAGGGAAAGAAGTAAAAACAGGGGTAGTTTGATAGTGAGAGAGACAACAAGGATGGATTTTAAGGGCATTATGTTAAGTGAGATAAATCAGACAGAGAAGGACAAATACTATATGGTATCACTTATATATGTAATCTAAAAAAGCTGAACTCAGAAACCAAGTAGAATGGTAGTTACCAGGGGATGGGGGATGAGGGGAAAGGGAAGATGTTTGTCAAAGGGTACACACTTGAAGTTAGAAGATGAATAAATTCTGGGGCTCTAATGTACAACATTGTAATTATAGTCAACGATACTGTATTATATATCTGAAAGTTGCTAAGAGACTCAATCTTCAATGTTCTCACCATAAAAAAGAAACAATAATTATGTGACATGGTGGAGGTGTTAACTAACTCTACTGTGGTCATCATATTGCAATATACAAATGTATCAAATCAACATGTTATACATCTTAAACTTCTACAATGTTATATGTCAATTATGTCCCGATAGAAATGTCAACTTGCATTTGAAGTGAGAGTAAAGAATATAGAGAACAAAAAATGTTGGAAGTTGTGGATGGAAATTTTAGTATTTATTGTTACACTTTCACAATAGAGTTGTTCTAGTTGTGTTCACTGAGCTCCAACAGACAAGTGGATTACCTTACAGGTGTGATTTAGAGGTAAGGGGAGAGCATACCGACTATGAGGGAAGAGAATGGTATAGCTGTATAACATGAGTCACAATGGGAGAATGGATTTAATGACAATGGAAGAATGATGGAAAAGAAGTGGCAGTGGAGAAGAAAGATAATATCAACCTCCATCTTTTTAATTGACCAAGAGGTTTCTACTCAAGACATTTTATGAAGAATTTTATCATAATAGAATGTACAAGTTTCAATTAAGAACAAAGACTGATAAAACATTTTTTTAAAAAGATTTGGGTTAGAATGAGATGACAGCCCTGCACCCTGTCTCACAGCCCTGCTACCAACACAGAGAAATACTGAATTACATCTACAAAAACATATGTACCAAGGCTCTTAAGAAAGAAATATGCTTAGGAGCCAAATGAAAAAGTAACATAACCAAGATATGCAAGCCGACTCTGTCAGTTCTATTCCTACTGGTCTGGGAATAAAAATCCTAGTACTGTATCTTGGAAATGCAGGGGATGAAGGAACAGGTTAGTCAGCGCCACGAGAAAATGCAAATGTAAGTGTCTCCCAAAATCAGTCATATAAAAAGGGTTTGTGGACTCTTCTAGAGTGAGAGAGAGAGAGAGAATAATCAAATGCAATGATCCTGTTAAAGAAATAAAAAGCTTCAAAGTAATATTTTAGAAAAATCACAGAAATTTTAACAAATCAGGATATTAAAGGAATGTTTATTAATTACTTTAAAATATTGGCAATTGTTGCATAAAGGTAGCATATACAAAACTGTTCATTATACTCTTCTTTTTTGTTTTCTTCTGTTTAATAACTTTCAAAATAAAAATTGTTAACAAAAGCAGAAAAAGTACAATGCTATCAACAATTAGCTATTCTGAGATAACTTTTTATTTTAGAAAATTTGATTCAAAGTAAAAAAAAAAACTTAGGTTACAACAGAGAATTAATTCTGGTAAACATTATCTCTTTTTTAGCAAGATAGCTGCCTTGTAGCTGTTATATTAAATAATAATATTTTACATATATAAAATGTACAGTACTAGAAGACTAATACTAAAATTATGGGAATTTTTATGCAGCTATGTTGTTTAAACCAAGCAATATATTTTGCTTGATTTCAAGGCAAACTTTAAAACCTTTTCAACATTTCATTTAAATTAGTTTCCTGCCAAAACCACTCTGCTTTAGGTAAAATATTCAATTGTTATTTCTTTCATATAATTTCTTAACCCACCTGCTGTATATGAACTCTTCACCCAAAGTATTTAAACTAAACTTTTACTTTGGGATTACCAAATTATTCAAACTTCATATTTCAGAGATATCCTTTCCTCATACCAACTTGTCTGATAGTATAATATTGACACATTTTGCTATGTTGAAGATACTCATCCTTATATGCTTTTTACGTTAGGATGTAACCTACAGTAATCCATACCATACACTTTTTTTTAATTGAAGTATTGATTTACAATGTTTCAGGTGTACAGCAAAGTGATTCAGTTCTATATATATATTTTTTTTCATATTCTTTTCCATTATAGGTTATTATAAAATATTGAATATAGTTCCCTGTGCTATACAGTAGGTCCTCATTGTTTATATCTATTTTACACAGAGTAGTGTGCCTCTGTTGATCCCAAATCCCTAATCTATCTCTCCCCACCACTTCCCCTTTGGTAACCATAAATTTGTTTTCTATGTCTGTGAGTCTATTTATATTTTGTAAATAATTTCCTCTGTATGATTTTTTTTAGATTCCACATACAAGTGATATCATATGATATGTTTCTTTCTCTGCCAGATTTACTTCACTCAGTATGATAATCTCTAGGTCCATCTTGCTGCAAATGGAATTATTTCACTCTTTTTTATGACTGAGTAATATTCATACCATATGCTTTTATACAGTGTCTTTTCTCAAAGTAACTGCCATAGAATTCCTATTTCCAGTAATTGTTCAATGAATGATTCTCCTTCTGAAAGTTTTCATCTTATAGTAACAGGTATACTTCTTATTTTTATTTATTAAATGTTTGTTTAAATACTAATTTTATGACATATATAAATGAGTAAATCTAATTAAATTTTCAATATCTTTATAATCATGTAATTCAATTGAAAAAAAAATGACAACTCAATTTCCTTCATCCATCATATGTTAAATTGGATTAATCCAGTAGAAGAAATATATTTATGCCTGAATTATTCTTAAGTATATATCCTTTTAGTTTTTTACTATCTTTATGATGTGACAACAAATTATAAAAAATGAAAATTACATTGTTTGTTACTGTACACTCCTAAACTTATGTCATACATCATGGAATTAATTGAATTGACTAGATCAGTGAAGACTAGGCCAGTGCTATCCAACAGATTTTTCTGAAATGATGGAAATGTTCTATAACTGTGCTCTCTGATATAGTTTGGCCATTAAGTACTTGAAATGTGGCCAGTCTGACTGAAAACTGAGCTTTTAATTTCATTTAATTTTAATTAACTTAAATATACATTTAAATAGGCATATGTAGCTAGTGGCTGCCATATTGTATCATTCAGCATAGACAATAAAGACTATAGACATAAGATATGTTCTCTATTTATTTATACAACCTTTTTCTTTAAAAATACTTATATGTAAACATGCTTATGAAAAGTTTATAATTTCTAGGTAAGAATGTCATATCTTAGATCAATAATCATAATAATAGCAAATATTTATATCCACCTACTTCATGCCATGCACTAATATACTAATATTTAATCTTTATAACAGCCTTTGATACTGATACTAGTATTATCCTTATTTTAAAACTGAGCAGATTGAGACACCGTGCACCTATGGTTGGTCACACAGTAAACAGCAGGGATGTGATTTGAACCAAGATGATCTGGCTCCAGAATTTTTAAACTGTCTCTGGTTAGAAATATTTCTTCCTAATCTAGTCATTTTCACTTATAAAATATACAGAAACAAATACACCATTATTTGATATATCTTGTGCCTATTCTTTGAGATGAATTGAAATCAGTTTGCGAAACTTTATTTTCAAATGGCAGAGTGTTCTGTGCCCCATCTCTCCAGAGGTCTCATTAAAATGGCAGAATAGATATAAATAGACACACGCATAGATATACACATACACATTTATACACATACAAATGTGTGTATGTTTTCATACTTATATAGATCTTCCTAGACTTACTATGGGATTAAGTCCTAAAAAACCATCGTAAATTGAAAATATTGTAAGTTGAAAATGCGTTTAAATACACCTAACTTACCAAATATCATAGCTTAGCTTAGCCTACCTTAAACATGCTCAAATCACTTACAGTAGCCTACAGTTGGGTAAAATTAACATAAATCATATTTTATAATAAACTGTTGAATATCTAATGTAATTTATTGAATACTGTACTAAAAGTGAAAAAGAGAATGGTTGTAAGGGTACAAAATGGTTGTAAGCATATCAGTTGTTTATATTCCTGACTGCCTGGTGGACAGTGAGATACAGCTCGCTGTGGCCACCAGCATCACAAAATATCCTACCACATATGACTAGTCTGGGAAAAGATCAAAATTCAGAATTTAAAGTACAGTTTCTACTGAATACGCATCATTTTCACTTTACCACTGTAAAGTCAAAAAATAGTAACTCGAACCATTGTACCTCAGGGACTATCTGTATAATGAAACCATAACAGGATTTAAAAATAGACAAGCCTGAGATTAGCAAATCCAAAACTTTAAGGAATACTTGGATTGATGAAATGTAATAACAGAGGCAACCATAGTCTGGTATAAATTCTTTCCAACAAGCCCTAGAAGGTGCTTCAAGGTCAGAGTCAGCACACTGAAGAGCATCTGTACATCATCGATCAAACAGGAGGATAACTGAAGAACTATGCACAAAAAACTTGAGTCACTCATGCCATTCCTTCTTTCAATTGCTGTCACCAGGGCTCACAGAAATATTTTCTAGAGGATATGAGACATCTACTAGAGATTCCTATTATAAGTATTTGGGGGAAAAGGAGAAACAGATAGCAGAAAGGAAGAAAATGTAGCTCTATCTAAGAGTGAGAACTTCAAATATCCTGCTGCCAAAGTAAAAGCATCCCTTACTTTGGCAACAGTGGGAGGAAAAAAACCCTGCCTGTACATAACCTACCCAAATGCCTGAAAGGGAATCCAACCACTTAACATCCTCTCTTCACTTATGCCAATCTGCAGTGCCCCATCTAATTCAAGGTGGAGGCCTGTTGAGAAATCAATCCTAATCTTTTACAGATGAAACAGTACCAGCCACTTCTATAAATCAATATAATTATTTGATTATTTTAAAAAAGAGGGAAGAACTTTATCTTTAATTTTAATTTCTTTGCTATTTAAATACTGTAACATATGCATGTGTTACTTTTATAATTATAATATCAATTACTTACATTCTAAAATATGTAATTCCTATTTTAAAGTGGCTTTGGTTTGCTATACTTTTTATTAATAGAATTAAATTTTATCATAATTCAGAACCAAATCAGTACACATGTTCACCTATGAGAGTTTTGTGCCATGCTCAAGGAGTTCTCAATATATGAGTAGCATATTTAATTAAGCAAACAATCATTAAGAACTTAACTATAACTGGAGCTCAGGTTTTTGAAACATGAGCCACCTGTTCTCCTTGCTTGGCCCTGTAATAAATCTTTCTCTGCTCAAAAAAACCCCCAAAACAATTACTTATTTTCTTTATCTGGATGTCTGGATATATAAAAATTGTCCTCTGCAGCAAAAGTTAGCAAACTTTTTTCTATAAGGGTCCAGACAGTAAATATTTTAGGCTTTGTGGGCCACAAGTTCTTCATTGCAACTACTCAACACTGCTGCTGTAGCTTGAGAACAGCCATGGACAATACCTAAAGAATGAGTATGGCTAAGTTCCAATAAAACTATTTAAAAAAACAAGTGGCAAGCTATATTTGGCACATAGGCCTTATTTTATCAACACCAGTTTTAAAGTAATCCAGACTTGTATGCTTTCCTTCATGCCTACTCTCTTGTTACCTACTTGCACAATTTTGACCCATTATAACATACATGTCGATATTAAATTGCTGGGCATACTGCAGCAAAATTATGTACCAGTAGGTCTATAAATTTATTTATTTATTTTTTGGGGCTGCGTTGGGTCTTCATTGCTGCATGCAGGCTTTCTCTAATTGTGGCGAGCCAGGGCTACTCTTTGTTGCACTGTACGGGCTTCTCATTGCAGTGGCTTCTTTTGTTGTGGAATACAGGCTCTAGGCATGCAGGCTTCAGTAGTTGTGGCATGCGGGCTCAGTAGTTGTGATTCGCTGGCTCTAGAGCACAGGCTCAGTAGTTGTGGTGCACGGGCTTAGTTGCTCCACGACATGTGGGATCTTCCCAGACCAGGGCTCAAACCCGTGTCCCCTGCATTGGCAGGTGGATTCTTAACCAGTGCATCACCAGGGAAGCCTTGTACCAGTAGGTCTAAATCATTCACAGTTGTCTCTGCTTCATGCTGGGCACATACGACTTTCCCAGTTTTCTCTCATCAGTTAATAGATTTATAACTGGTTTCATGATCTAAGTCCTTTACACTGATTACAAACAGAAAGGTTTCCCACGCTGTCCCTTCAGAGAATGTGAGCCACATTTTATTTCATTTTTGCCTACCTGGAAAATACACTTGTGTTCAGTTCTAATTTCCTCCTGCTTATGACTAGAGTAAGAGGCCAAAACACATTGTGAAGTATTTTGTTTTTTAAAAATAGCTTGCTATACTAAGATAAAAATGACACGCATTGTAATTCAATTGGGTCACTGACAGAATGACCTTAATTTCTATTCAGAATGCTCTGGTACAATTTCAGATATAGATGAGAGATAATGGGCCTACAATGAATATTGCCCGCCAGCTTGATAAGACTGAGGAGATGAAGAGATAAGGAAGTTCCACTTCCTCTTATTTTCATGTTTAGCCCTTGGGGTGTTTTGTATGAGTATATTTTGAGCTGTTGTTTTGTCTGGTAAAGCCAGGTTTATGGAAACATTGTGATATGCTCGGAAGACAACTGACAACAATTTGAGACACACAATGAAGATGGAAATTTCTAAACAGAAATTTATGCTGATGCTAGGATAAAAAAAAAAAGTCATTTGAATCCACTTAATGTTTAGCTTTAATGATAACACCACAGAGGCACATTATATAGTGGGCTTTTCCTTTATTTCTCAGAACTCAAAAGGATGTGTGCATAGAGTTTTATGTTATAGTGTTCTATAGTTCTGCCCTCTAAAGTTTAGCAAAAGGGTCTGTCTTCAAGTGCTGGAAACTTAAGCCCTCACAGAAAAGAGGTTGAGTTCATAGGAAAACTATGAAAAAATGAAGACATTTAAAGATGAGAATCTTTCCTTATATTAACTCTAGCACTGATAACTCCATGAGGCAAGATTTCCAATTTTAGTTACCAGTCTGTAGAATTTCCTAAGAAAATAAAGTAAAAACAACAAAAAACTATAATCCTCTCAGAGATTAAACTGATCTGTATCACTAAACTACTATTGCACAATTCCAATGACAATTCTCAGGCCCCATGATTGTGACAATAAAAAATGCATTGAGAAAGTGGTGTGGACCCAGAAATGAAAAGTCTTCTGGTAGACAGGACTTGAACCAACTAAGTTTTTTGATCAATGAATCATTCCATTGCCAGAAAAAAATGACTTTTAGTGTTTCTGACCAGCGTATGCAGCAAATGATACGGAGCAGTCATCATTATGGGTTTTTCCACTTTTACAAACAGAAAATTTTACATAGACTTTATTTTTAACCATATATTTTATTGGGAATTTTGAGGTCTTACATTTACCTGTTGGTTTCTAAAAATGATGTGTTAAAACAGCTTTTCGGTTGTGAAGTTCAACCATAGGTTAATACCTAGTATGAAAGAGCGGCCAAAATGAAAAGATAGAAAAAAAAAAAAGCCTAAGAGATATCTCTGAGAACTAGGAACAGGTGTAGAGGGAGTGAGAGTTAAGCAGTTGGAAGTTGTTGTTGGAATAGGATAATAAAATTATTTATTCTTCAGAATTTTAGATGATAACATGATCTTGAGAGTGACCATTACTGAAGCAGACAGGAGATAAGTGTAGAATATGAAGCAATCCAGAAATTGTGATGGTAGAGTATTCCAGGGCCTGTTCAGAAGAAACAAAGATATTGGAAATGAAAAGAAAATGAGGGAAAAAAAAAACTCAGCATATAGATATAGACAAAGATTTAAGTAGCAAGTTAGGAAATAGAATCATTTGCCCAGTTTAAAACAGAAATGAATTGAGGTATGGAAAATATAAAATAAAACAGGAGAAATAAAGAATAAATGCTAAAGTATAATATCTTATTAACAGGATGTTCAGAAAGAGAAAGAGAAAAATAATAAGGACATTTTTGAAAATTTGATAGTAAAAGATTCCCAGAACTGAAGTATGCTATATGTTTTCATAGTGCATATTTAAAAGGAACAAGGTAGTATAAGAAAAATAAATAAATTAAGAGCAAACCTTTCTATTTACATGGGAGTAAAATTTCTGAAATCAAGGATAAAGTGAAGCTTATAAAAAACTCAGAGATTACTAAAGTACCTGCAGTTAATTAGTATAAAATTGATAACTAATTTATCTTTAATGACACTGTAGGCAAACAATGCACAAAAGTTGAAAAAAAAAAACTCTGAAAGTAAAAGTCAATTTGTAGCAGAGTTATATTTAAATAGTAGCTATTTTCAGACACATATATGATTCAGACAGTTTATCACCCAGAGACCCTCCCTAAAATGATTATTATATGCTATCCAATAAGAAAATATATATATCCAGGAGGAAAATTAAAACATATAAAGAGCAAAAGTAACTGAATTTTTTTGTTGCCAATCCAATAATAATAGTGTTTTCCCATAAACGTCCAGAACTAAAATGCCAGAGGTAAAAATTTTGGAGCTGTGTTGGGAAAGGAAGAATAGAAGGGTAAGAGGTAGAAGGAAGCAAAAGGAAGGGAAATATTATTTAAAATAAGCACAAATAAAAAAATATGCTAAGGGATAGAATACAGTTAATATTTGTCTCTAGATTTGTAGATAAAATAACAGAAAAATATATATCAGACAAATATTAACCAAAGAAGGAGAGAAGAAGAGGGAATAGCATGAGGAGGAGAAGCAGCTGAGGTGCCAATGAAGGGGACAATGATTAGTTTTGAAATCAACATATTTCTCCCATAAGCTAACATGTCAAGCAGACAAAAAATTAGAAATGATATAGTTACATACCTTCAATCTTGTTATTCCAAAGAATTTATACCTAAGGAATAGAAAATAAAAATTTTCATCACATGATAAAAATATTAGGAAATACTAGCCACATAATACAGAATAGTGGCTGTCTCAAGAAATTATAAGAATTTTAATTTTAGAGTATAAATTCTTAGTTTACAATGCAATGTAATTAGAAATCAATAGTAGAAAGATAATTTTTATAATTCCATAAGAAGAAGAAAAAACCCACCCATGTTTCACACACTCACCCCTGAATAATCTAAGGATACAGAGGAAATCTATGGAAGTTTTGGAAGAGCACTCCAGTGAAAGCACTACAAAACAAAATTTGTTGGAACAAACTAAAATTTACATAACAGGAAATGTTAGAGGGATAAAGAAAAACAAAGAGCTAATATGATTAACTATAGAAGGTAGAAAAAAGTACCATAAATAAACCATTTTATGTTTGAAAACATATAATAAAGGATTAGTAGTGAGAGAAAACCAAACAACATGAATATACAAATTCATATAAATAGAAAATGGTAATTACAGAAAGTATGGGCAGAGGCTATGAGGAGGCAATTCCTAGGTGAAACATAAAGATGCCACTCAGTCTCATGAGTACTCAAAGAAATGCAAAGTGAAACAAGGAGAAAACATTTTTCACCCACTAGACAGACAAATTTAAAAGTATGATTGCACCTCCATTTAAGGGTATGGGGAAAAGAGAAACTCAAATATGTGGATGGTAAAGCTATATCACAATAATATTAAAGAACAACTTGGTAGTATAAGTAAAGTGAAAATTTACCTTTAGACCAAAGCAATACCCTTAGATATACATCCTTAAGAAATTTGTACATAGCACACATGGAGATACATGTGAGGATGTTTCTCATGCATCCTAAGAAACAGCTTAGCGTACTTCAGTTGTGTCAATGGCTAGATAAAATGTGGCATAACACGAGCTGGAATAGTAAATAATTAATGAAATATATCACAAAATCTATTGATTCCTTTCAGCATGGATTATCTCAAAAAGTGCTGAGTGAAAAAGCAAGATGCAGTAGAATATTGCATTAAACATGTACAATTTTTTTTCTACAGCAGGATCTTATTAGTTATCCATTTTATACATATTAATGTATATCTGTCAATCCCAATCTCCCAATCTTCATCATACCAGCCGTCCCACACCCCCTGCTACTTCTCCCCTTGGTGTCCATACGTTTGTTCTCTACATCTGTGTCTCTATTTCTGCCCTGAAAATGGGTTCATCTGTACCATTTTTCTAGGTTCCACATATATGCGTTAATATACGATATTTGTTTTTCTCCTTCTGACTTACTTCACTCTGTATGACAGTCTCTAGATCCATCCATGTCTCAACAAATGACTCAATTTCGTTCCTTTTTATGGCCGAGTAATATTCCATTGTATATATGTACCACAACTTCTTTATCCATTTGTCTGTCGATGGGCATTTAGGTTGCTTCCATGACCTGGCTATTGTAAATACTACTGCAGTGAACACTGAGGTGCATGTCTCTTTTTGAATTGTGGTTTTCTCTGGGTATATGCCCAGAGTGGGATTGCTGGGTCATATGGTAATTTTATTTTAGTTTGTTAAGGAACCTCCATACTGTACTCCATAGTGGCTGTATTAATTTACATTCCCATCAACAGTGCAAGAGTGTTCTCTTTTCTCCAAACCCTCTCCAACATTTGTTGTTTGTAGATTTTCTGATGATGCCCATTCTAACTGGTGTGAGGTGATACCTCATTGTAGTTTTGATTTCATTTCTCTAATAATTAGTGATGTTGAGCAGCTTTTCATGTGCATCTTGGCCATCTGTATGTCTTCTTTGGAGAAATGTCTATTTAGTTTTTCTGCTCATTATTTGATTGGGTTGTTTGTTTTTTTTAATATAGAGCTGCATGAGCTGTTTATATATTTTGGAGATTAATCCTTTTTCTGTTGTTTCATTTGCAAATATTTTGTCCCATTCTGAGGTCTGTCTTTTCGTCTTGTCTGTAGTTTCCTTTGCTTTGCAAAAGCTTTTTAGTTTCATTAGGTCCCATTTGTTTATTTCTGTTTTTATTTCCATTACTCTAGGAGGTGGATCAAAAAAGATATTGCTGTGATTTATATCAAAGATTGTTCTTCAATGTTTTCCTCTAAGAGTTTTATAGTGTCCAGTCTTACATTTAGGTCTCTAATCTATTTTGAGTTTATTTTTGTATATGGTGTTAGGGAGTGTTCTAATTTCATTCTTTTACATGTAGTTGTCTAGTTTTCCCAGCACCACTTATTGAAGAGACTGTCTTTTCTCCATTGTATATCCTTGCCTCCTTTGTTATAGATTTGTTGACCATAGGTGCATGGGTTTATCTCTGGGCTTTCTATGCTGCTCCATTGATCTATATTTCTATTTTCATGCCAGTACCATACTGTCTTGATTACTGTAGCTTTGTAGTATAGTTTGAAGTTGGGGAGCCTGATTCCTCCAGCTCCGTTTTTTCCCCGCAAAACTGCTTTGGCTATTTCAGGTCTTTTCTGTTTCCAAACAAATTGTGATATTTTTTTGTTCTAGTTCTGTGACAAATGCCATTGGTAATTTGATAGGGACTGAATTGAATCTGTAGGTTGCTTTAGGTAGTACAGTCATTTTCAGTGTTGATTCTTCCAATCCAAGAATATGGTATATCTCTCCATCTGTTTGTATCATCTTTCATTTCTTTCATCAGTGTCTTATAGTTTTCTGCATACAGGTCTTCTGTCTCCCTAGGTAGGTTTATTCCTAGGTATTTATTCTTTTTGTTGCAATGGTAAATGGGAGTGTTACTTAACTTCTCTTTCAGATTTTTTATCATCAGTGTATAGGAATGTAAGAGATTTCTGTACATTAATTTTGTATCCTGGTACTTTACCAAATTCATTGATTAGCTCTAGTAGTTTTCTGGTGGCATCTTTAGGATTCTCTATGTGTAATATTATGTCATCTGCAAACAGTGACAGTTTTACTTCTTCTCTTTCAATTTGTATTCCTTTTATTTATTTATTTTCTCTGATCGCTGTGGCTAGGACTTCCAAAACTATGTTGAATAATAGTCGGGAGAGTGGACATCCTTGTCTTTTTCCTGATCTTAGAGGAAATGGTTTCAGTTTTTTGCCGTTGAGAATGTTGTTGGCTGTGGGTTTGTCCTATGTGGCCTTTATTATGTTGAGTTAGGTTCCCTCTGTGCCCACTTCCTGGAGAGTTTTTTTTTTATCATAAATGGGTGTTGAATTTTGTCAAAAGCTTTTTCTGCATCTATTGAGATGATCATATGGTTTTATTCTTTAATTTGTTAATACTGTGTATCACATTGATTGATTTGTGTATATAGAAGAATCCTTGCATCCCTGGGATAAATCCCACTTGATCATGGTGTATGATCCTTTAATGTGTTGTTGGATTCTGTTTGCCAGTATTTTTTGAGGATTTTCACATCTATATTCATCAGTGATATTGGTCTGTAATTTTTTTTGTAGTATCTTTGTCTGGTTTTGGTATCAGGGTGATGGTGGCCTCGTAGAATGATTTTGGGAGTGTTCATTCCTCTGCAATATTTTGGAGGAGTTTGAGAAGGATGGTTGTTAGCTCTTCCCTAAATGTTTGATAGAATTTGCCTGTGAAGCCGTCTGGTCCTGGGCTTTTGTTTGTTGGAAGATTTTTTCCACAGTTTCAATTTCATTACTTGCGATTGGTCTGTTCATATTTTCTATATCTTCCTGGTTCAGTCTTGGAAGGTTATACCTTTCTAAGAATTTGTCCATTTCTTCCAGGTTATCCATTTTATTGGCATAGAGTTGCTTGTAGTAGTCTCTTAGGATACTTTGTATTTCTGCAATGTCTGTTGTAACTTCTTTTTCATTTCTAATTTTATCAATTTGAGTCCTCTCTCTCTTAATCTTGAAGAACCTAGCTAATGGCTTATCAATTTTGTTTATTTTCTCAAAGAACCAACTTTTAGTTTTATTGATTTTGCTATTGATTTATTTCTGCTCTGCTCTTTATGATTTCTTCTACTAACTTTGGGTTTTGTTTGTTCTTCATTCTCTAGTTCCTTTAGGTGTAAGGTTAGATTGTTTATTTGAGATTTTTCTTGTTTTTTGAGGTAGGCTTATTGCTATAAACTTCCCTCTTAGAACTGCTGTGGCTGCATACCATAGGTTTTGGGTCATCGTGTTTTCATTGTCATTTGTCTCTAGGTATCTTTTGATTTCCTCTTTGATTTCTTCAGTAATCTCTTATTTAGTAACATATTGTTTAGCCTTCTTGTGTTTGTGTTTTTTACGTTTTTTTTCCCTGTAACTGATTTCTAATCTCATAGCGTTGTGGTTAGAAAAGATGCTTGATATGATTTCAATTACCTTAAATTTACTGAGGCTTGATTTGTGACCCAAGATGTGATATATCCTGGAGAATGTTGCATGTACCCTTGAGAAGAAAGTGTAATCTGCTGTTTCGGGATGGATTGTCCTATAAATATCAATTAAATCTATGTGGTCTATTGTGTCATTTAAACCTTGTGTTTCCTGATTTTCTGTTGGAAGGATGTCTCCATTGGTGTCAGTGAGGTGTTAAAGTCCCCCACTATTTTTGTATTACTGTTGATTTCCTCTTTTGTAGCTGTTAGCAGTTGCCTTATGGATTGAGGTGCTCCTATGTTGGGTGCATAAATATTTACAATTGTTATGTCTTCTTGGATTGATCCCTTGATCATTATGTATTGTCCTTTTTTTTTTTTTCTTTCTTTTTTTTTTTTTTCTTGCGTTATGCGGGCCTCTCACTGTTGTGGCCTCTCCCATTTGCGGAGCACAGGCTCTGGATGCGCAGGCTCAGTGGCCATGGCTCACGGGCCCAGCCGCTCCGCGGCATGTGGGATCTTCCCGAAACGGGGCACGAACCCGCGTCTCCTGCATCGGCAGGCGGACTCTCAAGCACTGCGCCACCAGGGAAGCCCATGTAGTGTCCTTTTTTGTCTCTTGTAATTGTCTTTATTTTAAAGTCTATTTTGTCTGATATGAGAATTGCTACTTCAGCTTTCTTTTGATTTCCATTTGCATGGAATATCTTTTTCCATCCCCTCACTTTCAGTCTGTATTTGTCCCTAGGTCTGAAGTGGGTCTCTTGTAGACAGCATATATATGGGTCTTGTTTCTTGCTTTTTGTTTTTTGTTTTTTGAGGTTTGTGGCCTCTCCCGTTGTGAAGCACAAGCTCCAGACATGCAGGCTCAGCGGCCATGGCTCATGGGCCCAGCCGCTCCGCGGCATGTGGGGTCTTCCTGGACCAGGGCATGAACCCATATCCCCTGCATCAGCAGGCAGACTCTCAACCACTGTGCCACCAGGCAAGGCCCGGGTCTTATTTTTGTATACATTCAGCAAGCCTGTGTCTTTTGGTTGGAGCATGTAATCCATTAACATTTAAGGTAATTATCAATATGTACGTTCCTATTACCATTTTCTTAATTGTTATGGGTTTGTTTTTGTAGGTTCTTTTCTTGTGTTTCTCACTTAGAGAAGTTCCTTTAGCATTTGTTGTAGAGCTGGTTTGCTGGTGCTGAATTTTCTTAGCTTTTGCTTTTCTGTAAAACTTTTGATTTCTCCATCGAATCTGAATGAGATATTTGCTGGGTAGAGTAATTTTGTTGTAGGTTCTTCCCTTTCATCACTTTAAATATATCATGCCACTCCCTTCTCACTTGTAGTGTTTCTGTTGAGAAATCAGCTCTTAAGCTTATGGGAGTTCCCTTGTATATTATTTGTCATTTTTCCCTTGTTGCTTTCAATAATTTTTCTTTCTCTTTAATTTTTGTCAATTTAATTACCATGTGTCTCAGTGTGTTTCTCCTTGGGTTTATCCTGACTGGGACTCTCTGCACTTCCTGGACTTGGGCTATTTTTGTCCCATATTAGGGATGTTTTCAACTATAATCTCTTCAAATATTTTCTTGGGTCCTTCTCCTCTCTCTTCTCCTTCTGGAACCCCTATAATGCAAATGTTGTTGCCTTTAATGTTGTCCCAGAAGTCTCTTTGGCTGTCTTCATTTCTTTTCGTTCTTTTATCTTTATTCTGTTCTGAGGCAGTAAATTCCACCATCCTGTCTTCCAGGTCACTTATCCATTCTTCTGCCTCAGTTACTCTGCTACTGATTCCTTCTAGTGTATTTTTCATTTCAGTTATTGTATTGTTCATCTCTGTTTGTTCATTGTTTAATTCTTCTAGCTGTTTGTTCTTTAATTCTTCTAGGTCTTTGTTAAACATTTCTTGCATCTTCTCAATCTTTGCCTCCATTTTCTTTCCATGGTCCTGGATCATCTTCACTATCATTATTCTGAATTCTTTCTCTGGAAGGTTGCCTATCTCCACTTCAGCTAGTTGTTTTTCTGGGGTTTTATCTTGTTCCTTCATCTGGTACATAGCCCTCTGCCTTTTCATCTTGTCTATCTTTCTGTGAATGTGGTTTTTCTGCCACAGGCTGCAGGATTGTAGTTCTTGCTTCTGCTGTCTGCCCTCTGGTGGATGAGGCTATCTAAGAGGCTTGTGCAAGTTTCCTGATGGGAGGGATTGGTAGTGTGTAGAGCTGGGTGTTGCTCTGGTGTGCAGAGCTAAGTAAAACACTAATCTGCTTATGTGCTTATGGGTGGGGCTGGGTTCCTCACTGTTGATTGTTTGGCCTGAGGCGAATCAATACTGGAGCCTATCCAGCTCTTTGGTGGGGCTAATGGCAGACTCTGGGAGGGCTCAGGCCAAGGAGTACTTCCCAGAACTTCTGCTGCCAGTGTCCTTGTCCCCACGGTGAGCCACAGCCACCCCCACCTCTGCAGGAGACCCTCCAACACTAGCAGGTAGGGCTAGTTCAGTCTCCTATGGGGACACTGCTCCTTCTCCTGGGTCCCGATGTGCATACTACTTTGTGTGTGTGCTCCAAGAGTGGAGTCTCTGTTTCCCTCAGTCCTGTCGAAGTCCTGCAATCAAATCCCTCTAGCCTTCAAAGTCTGATTCTCTAGGAATTCCTCCTCCCGTTGCCAGACCCCCTGGTTGGGAAGCCTGATGTGGGGCTCAGAACCTTCACTCCAGTGGGTGGACTTCTGTGGTATAAGTGTTCTCCAGTTTATGAGTTACCCATCCAGCAGTTATGGGAATTGATTTTATTGTGATTATGCCCCTCCTACTTTCTCATTGTGGTTTCTCCTTTGTCTTTGGATGTGGGGTATCTTTTTTGGTGGGTTCCAGTGTCTTCCTGTTAATGCTTGCTCAGCAGTTGTGATTCCAGTGCTCTCGCAAGAGGGGGTGAGCACATGTCCTTCTACTCCACCACCTTGAACCAATCCCCTAGATAGATTCTTTCTATGTGATGGTTAGGATAGATGCCCACCTCTCTAGAACCACATTCTACCTGCTTAGCAACACCTGAGTCTAAATATATACAATGTTTGAAACCACATGACACAAAATTAAGTATTAATCACTTATATGTACATCTATAAATAAAGGTAGAGATGAAGAATTGGAAGGTTATGTATTTTATTTGTGATAATGTGTTTGTATGATGAGAAGGAAAGTTATTGGAATGGGAGATTAAAAAAAAAAATTAAGGAGGATGACAAGGTGAATCAATCCAAATCTGTGCATATAAGATCCAACAAGAAATGAATACCTCAAATACATCAAAAATATGCAACATGAGCCAAGGAAAATTTTTTGTTTTTGATAGTCAGAAAAATATGCATGTATAACTATCACATAATAAATATCCCGGGTTTTGTCTCCTGTTTCTATTAATCTATGAAATGATTGAGAATATGACATATATATATATATATAAAACATTTTGCAATATTTCCAGCCCATATCAAACAGAAATATAACCAAATTGAGGTTGTTGCTCCTTATGTCTACAGAGTATGCCAGCTGGCTGGCTGGCTCAAGGCTGAGTTGTTAACTGTGCACAAGAGACTGCTGCCCTTAGACATAAAACTGTAGGAATTTCAATTTTTCAGGTAAGTAACTTCTAACAACACAATGGGAATTTAAGTGGACATGCTGAAATGCAAAAAAACAAAACTTCCTTCAAATAAATAGAGTAGAACGGTTTAAGTTTAGGCTAAATAGAAGGCAGTAACATTTCTAAGTGGATGACTAGTATAGTTTTCAAGACAGAAACTTTCCATGAGGAAATGGATTGTGTACTACAGTACAGAGGACTTGATTAGATACTTACGATAATGTGCTTAATTACATTCAGACAGGTGCTGAGCAGAAGTAATTAAAAAACAACTTTGAAGATTCTTCTAGATTAAGGTTTAACTAATATTAATAAATTGAGATAAACAAATCACATAGTTATCCTGTGTGCTGTAAATGACTGATAAATTAATGAATGAATATTGGTTCCATTTCCATAGCTTCCCTAGTCCCTTTCTCTCTATTTCTTATGCCTGTGCCTAGGGACATCCATGGTCACTTTATCTCTTCTCCTGGCCTTGATGTTGCTTTTGTTACTGCCTCATAAAATAACTTTTCCAGTTATCCTTGACTTTACATACCAGCTCAGTGTATATATGAAATTTTTTGTCAAAATAACATCTTCCCGGGCTTCCCTGGTGGCGCAGTGGTTGAGAGTCCGCCTGCTGATGCAGGGGACACAGGTTCGTGCCCCGGTCTGGGAAGATCCCACATGCCACGGAGCGGCTGGGCCCGTGAGCCATGGCCGCTGAGCCTGCGCGAACAGAGCCTGTGCTCCGCAACGGGAGAGGCCACAGCAGTGAGAGGCCCGTGTACAGCAAAAAAAACAAAATAATAATAATATCTCTCATTCAATAATTATAATCTTCCTATTGAGTTGAAATGTGTTTAAAATTCATCTAATAGGCCAAAAATAGGGCCCTACGAATTTCTTACAACCTCTTATATAATTCTTGGATTATTCTTGACCTCATACTATAATATTTTGATTCAAATTCTTCCAAAGACAGGGTCAAAAGACAATGGATATGGCATCACACATGACATCCCAAGTCATCCATTCTCATCAGCAGTTCTCATGTACCCCTAAACCAACTTGAAGCACTTGCACACTTCTTCCCCTAAATGAGTCTGTTTCATTTCAGGTAAAATGTTTTGGAGCTTAAGGATTGTGCTTACCACCAGACCTATTCCTGTTCATTCTGATTGGGATTTATCTCTTGATCTTTGAATAACTGACTGGGTACCTGGGCTAAAAAAATATTAATCCCATCATCTTGCCTCCAGATTCCTGGAGTAACACATAAACAATAAACACTTCCTCTTAACTTTACCTTGCTGTTCAAATTTAATCTTTATGTATAATTGAAGAAAAGTGTGGCCTATATTGTGACAGTAGAAACATCGTGTCCTATTGATAAAACAAATTTCAAAAGTATTAATTCATTAAAGATCATTTAAAACATTACATTATGGGGCTTCTACATACATCTTCCCTCCATTTATTTCCCTAACACATAGTCTACAATCCAGACAAACAAAACTAACTATAGTAAGTTGAATATGATATCTTGTTTTATTTGTCTATGTTTTGCATCTCCTATTTCTTATTTCAGTAGTACAAAAAAAAAAAAAAACTTTTATAACTTTTTAGATGTTGACTCCCAATATGATTGGGATGTATTTTAAAGACCAGCCAAGTACACAAATATGTGCATGTATGCCTGGGTATACATATATAAGAAAAAAAGTTTCACATAAAAATCCTTAACCTTACTACTTGATACATCTCATAATTTCTATTCATCTATTTTTTTAAAATATTGATCACAATTTACTGGACTAATTTTATAAATCTTTAAAGTATCATGTCTCTAAACTTAGGAGGAAAAAAACCCCAACAGAATTGACTTCTCTTTCCACTTAGGTAGATCTGTGTTTCTTATGATCATTGTACCTAGTGTCTACACTTATTATAGACATTATGCCTTATTAAAATTTACTTGACTGTTATCACCAGGTACTATTTAGATCAGGGCCCTTTTTTTTTGTTTTTTTTTTTTGCGGTATGCGGGCCTCTCACTGTTGTGGCCTCTCCCGTTGTGGAGCACAGGCTCCGGACGTGCAGGCTCAGCGGCCATGGCTCACGGGCCCAGCCACTCCGCAGCATGTGGGATCTTCCCGGACCGGGGCACGAACCCGTGTCCCCTGCATCGGCAGGCGGACTCCCAACCACTGCGCCACCAGGGAAGCCCCAGGGCCCTTTTTAATTCATCTTTGTATCCCCAAATCTTAGCACAGTGATTGACATATAAGAGGTATTTAATAAATGTTTCTTCATTGAATTTGAGAATACTTAAACATTTCCCCAAACATATTTCAAATGCCTGAAATGAAAAGAGTTATATTACTGATATTTAGTTCAAGTAAAATAAGACAGACTGGAGAAAACATGCTATACAGTTCATTATAATAGAGGCCCAAATTATATAACATTTGAAAATATCTGACCCATTTAAGGGTCACCTAGTGTTATGGACTGAATGTGTCCCCCCAAAATTGACATGTTGAAATCCTACCCTGATTTAATGATATCAAGGGGTGGGGCATTTGAGAGGTAATTACTGCTAGATGAGGTCATGAGGGTTGAGTCTTCATGAATGGGATTAATGCCCTTATGAGAGTCATGAAGGAGCTTGCTTCCCCTCTTTACTCTGCCATGTGTGGATACAAGAAGTTGGTAGTCTGCAACCTGGAAGAGCATCCTCACCAGAACGTGACTGTGTTAGCACCCTGATCTTGGACTTCCACCCTCTAGAGCTGTAAGAAATAAGTTTCTGTTGTTTATTAAGCCACCCAGCCTATGGTATTTTTATTATAGCAGCCTGAGATGTGTAAGACTCCTAGAAATGGCCAAGTTATCCTCACTAGTCTCTAAGAAGGCAGGAAGGGTTTTGAAATAGTTCCCTCTTATTTACATTAAAAATAATAAAATTAAACATTTTGATGTTTAGTTAGTTAGGCTTCAGTTATCTGGAAAATGTTCCTTGCCACACTGATTTTTTTCTTCGATTAGGCTAGAAATAGAAAAAATAGGGTTATTTTTTCTATTCCTCAAAATCTTTACTCAAAAATGCCTGGGTAAAAATACATTTAGAGTCTGATGTGTTTTAAAGTGATAAAATTAATTCTTTTTCGTCTGAAATAACTTTGTAAGACTATTACAGACTTTTATAAAATTTCAAGATTTTATTCCTAAAGCTTTAAGCCCTCGTGTAAGGGCAGATAAATGTAGTTAGATTAAATACTGTGTTTTCTAAGATCTGGAGATGTCACAGTTACAGTTTACTGTCCTCCTATGAATTATTACGGATAAATGATTTGTGAACTCTGTAAGTCTATAATCCTCGGAGAAATTTTTACTCTTAGAAGCTGGGGAAATGTTTCTTAAAATGAGTTCATTGGGGGCTTCCCTGGTGGCACAGTGGTTGAGAGTCCGCCTGCCGATGCAGGGGACACGGGTTCGTGCCGCGGTCCGGGAAGATCCCACATGCCGCGGAGCGGCTGGGCCCGTGAGCCCTGGCCGCTGAGCCTGCGCGAACAGAGCCTGTGCTCCGCAATGGGAGAGGCCACAACAGTGAGAGGCCCGCATACCACAAAAAAAAAAAAAAAAAAAAAAAAAAAAAATGAGTTCATTGAAATTCAAAGTTTTCTTCTCACCAAGTATCAGAAATAAACATAAGTGGACTAAGAAAGTGTTCTGGAAATGAAATACAGTTGGCCCTCCATATCCATGCGTTCCACCACAGATTAAAAATATTCAAAAAAACAAAACACTCCAGAAAGTTTCAAAAGCAAAATTTGAATTTTCCACATATCTGCAACTATTTACACAGCATTTACATTGTATTAAATAGTATAAGTAATCTAGACATGGTTTAAAGTATGTGAGAAGATGTGCATAGGTTATACACAAATACTACATCATTTTATACAAGGGACTTGAGCATTGCAGATTTTAGTATCTGTAGGGTGTCCTGGAACCAATCCCTGATGGATACGAAGGGATGACTGTAAATCCTTTTTCTTAATCTTTTAGCTGTCAGACTAGTATAGAAAACAATACTTCTAAAAATTACAACCCATGTAAAATATTATTTTATGGATATTTGATGCAAAACCACCAAGTGATAGCTTTCTTGATTAGATAAGTATTTACTTGATAGACAAACTAAATCAGAATTACAAAAATCTTAACTCAAAGTTAACTTTGAAATTTAATTTAAATTAAATTTGCATGTAGTCAATGTGAAAGCATTGCACATATTGACACGGAAAATTTTTCAAGCATATATTGCTTTTATCTTGCGGCAAAGAATAAAATTAATATATTACAGTACCCAAAATAAAGTGCACTTTGGGGAAACATGGAGTAAATTGCTTGAAATTACTATCATCATCAAAGTTCAGGCTAAAAAGAAGCTCTCAATGTCACAATTTAAACTGAATAATTTGTAGTCACATCGTACTCTCTAGTCAAGCACAAGTCTTGATTTCAGTATACAAGGTACAAATAAATGCGTTAACAGGTAATTATCAGTTAAACATAGACTTTTGATGTGTGTATACATTTAATGCAAATTAAAAGTTAAGTAAAATTACCTAAACACTACCCTACAAAGCTGGTTTACTTTTATAAGACAATGTTTACTGAAATATATCATATATAGCAAGAAATGCATAGACCATGAAATTACAGTTCAACAAATTTTCACAACCTGCACATACACAAGTATAGACTTGTGTATTTGCAGAAAACTCAGTACAAAGGCTCTCATATGGCCCTCCCAGTTTCTTTACTTCCATTGCCAAGAGTAGTCTCCATCCTGACTTCTATCAAAATCAGTTGGATGTTCTTGTTTTTATAATTCATATAAATTGAATCAGTAATTCATGCTCTTGCATAGGGTTTCTCTGGCTCAACATCTATGAGATTCATCTTTCTACTTGAATGCAGCAATAGTTCATGAATTCTTATTGCTCTTTAGCATTCCATTACATGAATATACCAAATTTACTTATCCATTCTACTATTATTAGACATTTGGGTTGTTTCCAAATTGGGGCAAATCCAAATAGTGCTGCTATAAATATTCTCCATATCTTTTGATGCATACATGAGGGTAAATACCTAGAAGCAGCATGCCTGAGTAATAAAGATTTGCATATGACCAGCTTTTGTAGACACAATTATGCTTTTCTCCAAAGTGGTTTTACCAAATTACTTTCCTGACAGTAATCTATAAAATTTCCAATTACTCTACATACTGACCAAAACTTGGATTGTCAATTTTTAGGTTTCTTTTAAATTTTAGCCATTCTGGTGGATGTGTAGTTGTATAATATTGTGGGTTTAATTTGCATATTATTAAAAATTAATTTAAACAAATGTTCATGTTTATTGGCTACTTATTCTCTTTTGTCATACTCCAAAAGTCAGTTCTTCATATATTGTGTATGAGTTCTTTGATATATATTGAAAAATATTTTCTAATTTGTGCATTGTACTTTTACTTTCTAATGGTACTTTTGACAAATACAAATTAACTTAAAATAGCCAAATTTATCCATGTATATGATTAATGCTGTTTATTTCTTACTCAAGATATCTTTGCTGAACTCAAGGTCCTAAAGATCTTTCCATATGTTATCTTATATAAATTCTATAGTTTTAATTTTCACATTTAAACATCCAATTCATTTGGAATTGATTTTTGTGGTATGATGTAAGGTAGGAGGTGAAGATTTGCTTATGTTTTCAATTTTTTTCAAGGTAATTATCTAATTGACACACCATTATTTATTGAAAACACCATCTTTTCTTCAACGCACTACATTGTCATCTTTAAACCAAATAGCAGTTCTACGTGTGTGGGTCTGTTTACTGTCACTGTTTTCTTCTGTAACCATATTTGTCTATCCTTGAATGAATAATAGACATTATTAACCAGCTTTATAATTAGCCTTTATGACTGGTGTGTTCATCCTTAGGCTTAATTCTTATGCTTAGGGAATACTGTGGCAGACAGAATTCTAAGATGGCCCTCGAGTTTCCCAACCCCTGGTATACATACCCTGCATAGTCCCCTCCCCTTGAGTGTGGGCAGGACCTGGGGATATGGTGGAATAATTGCTCCCTTGATTAGTTTATGTTATATAGACAAAATGATGGCATTGTCATTCCCATGATTACATTATATGACTATCATGTAGCAAAGTGAAGATTCTCCTGCTGCCTTTGAAGAAGGCTATGTGATTAGGTCATGAGGGCTACCTCTAGGAGCTGAGACTCACCGGTGGCTAACAGCCACCAAGAAAACAGGGACCTCAGCCTCACAGCTGCAAGGAACTGAATTCTACCAACAACGTGAATGAGCTTAGAAATAGATTCTTCCCTAGTCAGTCCTCCAAATGAACATGCAGCCTGGCTGACACCTTGATTATAGTCTTGTATAACCTTAAGTACAGAACACATCTGAGCTGTGCCTGGTCTTGTGATCTACAGAAACTGTGAGATAACAAATGGATTTTGTTTTAAGCCACTGCTTGTGGCAACTGCAGCAATAGAAAACTAATATCAGTAATTGGGCTTTTCTTGGCCATTTTCATTCCCATATACATTCTAAAATCATCTTATGAATTTCTACTTTAAAAACCTGCTGAAAATTTGAATGGAATGTCATTGAATTTGTAAATAAAATAGAGGAGATTTTAGCTTTTCTTTAGCTCCTTTTAATAGAATTTTGATTTTTTCAGCCTAGAGGACTTACATAACTTGTGTCAGACTTATGCCTAGCTATTTAATTTTCTTTAGATGCCATGGAGTTGAATATTTCAGCTTTATTTGCTAATTATTTTTTGAGAATATATAAAAATATTAAATTTTGGACACTGACTCTTATTAAGAAACTTTGATTAACTGTTAACTTTAATAAAGTCTGTAGATTCTTTTGGATTTTCTGTATACATTATAATGATATATTCATTTGTTTTACTTATTCTCTTACAATGTTTATATATTTTGTTTCCTAGCTTACTGCAATGGCTAATAACTCAAATATAGCATTGAATATACTGGGTCTTAGCAGACATCCTTTTAATTTTCCTAGTCTTAGGATAAAACTTTTCAATATATAGTCATTAAGAATGATAGTTTTTAAAATATGTCAAATTAAGATAGTTCCATTCTATTCCAAATTTTCTATATTTTTACACAGTTTAAGTGTGGTTGAATCTATCAGATGCTTCTCCTGAATCTATTGAGATGACCATTTGCATTTTGTCCTTTAACCTTTTAATGACATAACACGTAATAATTGAGTTTTGAATACTAAATCAAACTTGTATTTCTGGTATAGGTCCCACTTGGGCAAACATATTATCCTCTTTATCTATGCTGGAATTTATTTGAAATATTTTGTTTAGGCTATTCATGCATGTATGTTAAGATGCAGAAAGAAATTAACTTGCAATTTTCCTTTCTGTAAAGTTTTTTTCATGATTCGTTATAAAAACTATGCTAATCACTGAAAATGAATAGTCAATGCTCCTTTTATCTATTCTCAAAAAAGATTCATGTAAAAATGGTATTTTATTACGCCCTTAACTATTTAGAAAAATTCACTAGTAAACTTGTATGAACTTTACTTCTTTGAAAGAGGACTTTTTTGTTTCAATTTCTTCAATAGAGGTAAACCTTTAATATAAATTTTAAATCTCAACTTGTGTCACTTTTTATGGTATATATAGCCATAAAATTATGCATAATACTATTTTATTACATTTAATATAGTTTATTATCTTTTTATTACCTTTTTAATATCTGTAGATCTAAGTCATTTCATTTTTATCCACTGAAATGATATATATAAATTATTATCTACATAATTGTATAATACATATATTTTTATTAGTCTTATCAATCTTAGAAAGCTGTCAATTTTACATTTAAATAAACCAACTTTAAGCTTTGTTGATTTTTTTATTGCATATTTGTTTTCTATTTTATTGATATCTGTTCCTAACTTTATATTTTCTTCTACTATCTTTAGGATTCATTTGCTGTTATTTTTCTAGCGTTTAAGAGAGGTGCCTATATCAGTAAAACTCAGAAATTCAAAATTTCCAATATATGTTTTTAGGTCTAAAACTTTTCTTCAGAAACACAAAGAAAATAATACAGAAATCATTAAAATGAAGGAAGGTTCAAGGAATGTAGAGTTTTCTATTTTTACTAGAGGGTTATGGATGTCAAGGGAAAGG
>NW_006775202.1:653683-664665 GCF_000442215.2 Lipotes vexillifer | reverse complement strand
GGGAAAGAGCAAGGATCACCTCCAGAAGTGCTGGTTGAAATCATAGCATAATAAGATTGGAATATTTGATTAAGAAATTGTACTTAATTCTTATGTGATCTTATTGGCCCTAGAAAACATATCATCAGCTGTTTTAATAAGGTTATTTTTAGCAGTATGCAGAATACATTGGGGCATAGGGGCAAGTAATTGCAATTTCCCATGCAGAATGTTCTGCTGGTTTGTATTATTACAAAAGCTTCTCATGGACATAAAAACATGAAAGAAGGCTTACCAATCTGAGAAAGATAATTTAACATTTAAACTGTGAAGCCATTAATTAGATTTTAAAACAAAGTAAAGGGCAGAATCAACAATGTCTCTAAAGTTTGGAAAGAGGGACTTCTAAAGAATAATTGTCTTGAATGAGGCTAAGAATGGTGGAAATAAGAAGATAAAAAGGTTAAGGATTAAAAAAGTTTCTGCTACCCCCTCTATTTGGTTTAGGATTGATTCCTTAAATGGTAAGTAAGGAGAAGGGACAACTCTTACTAGCAATTGCTCTGAAATAAACTAGACAATAAAGGTAAGAAATTGGGCGCCATAATAATGTCAAATTACAATGCAAGAACAACAGGTTGTTGTTCCACAAAGCTAGACAGAGAGATGAAATGAAGATTTAAATTGGATGTGTTTCTCAAGGAATCAAGAAAGCTAAAGATGAAATTAGCAGCAAGCAATGAGGACTTGTTGAAGAACACTTTGGTAAACAATGGGCTTCCTCCAAGTCTTTTTTCTTAAATAAATTTATTTATTTATTTATTTTTTTGCTGTGTTGGGTCTTCGCCTTTGGGTCTTCACTGCTGCGTGCAGGCTTTCTCTAGTTGCAGCGAGTGAGGACTACTCTTCGTCGTGGTGCGCAGGCTTCTAATTGCAGTGGCTTCTCTTGTTGTGGAGCTCAGGCTCTAGGCGCGTGGGCTTCAGTAGTTGTGGCACGTGGGCTCAGTAGTTGTCGCTCGCAGGCTCCAGAGCACAGGCTCAGTAACTGTGGCACACGTGCTTAGTTGCCACGTGCTTAGTGGCATGTGGGATCTTCCCGGACCAGGGCTTGAGCCCATGTTCAAGCTTGCATCGGCAGGCAGATTCTTCACTACTGTGTCACCAGGGAAGTTCCCCTGCAAGCCTTTCTAAAAGCGAATTTCTCAATTTGAAGAAAGTCAAATCTCTACTTTCATTACTTCTGTTTTGGAATCATGAATGTTTCTCTAGCTAAAACTAGAACATTCTCAAGGGTATGGATTAGTAGTTCTGAAGCTACTTTAGATATACACTAGAAGTGGCCAAATAAGTAAACACAGAAAAAGAAAGCCAAGTTTCTCACTGTCAGAGAAGAAAGTTACAAATAAGGATAGGTGGAGGGGTAAGATGAACCTGGTAGAATTAGATTGAATTTAGAGGTATCAATATAAATTTATGTTTTTGTTAAACTATACATATACATACAGACACAGAAATATAGATGTCTATGTGCTCATGAATTAGAATACATACATATATTTCCTAGTTCTGTCTGATGAGAAGGCCTAGAAGCAAAAACCCCCTAGTAGCAGTAACAAGAAGCACACTAAGTACACATATCTTGAGATAGATTTATATGTGTGTGTAATTTCATATATATATATGAAATCGTGTTAGGTATCTAGAAATACATATCCAACATAGGATAAGCATAGTCTCAATTCTTTTTGTTTTAAAGTATTTATGGTTATCTATACATAGTCATTGATTCTATCTATCACTCATCTACACTGCAATATAATGTCCCAGGCATGTGTTACATTCCTGTTTTATAACTTACACAATACAGAAAATTTTTCCTTCCTCTTGTGTCTTATGTTCATGTGGGGAAGACAGATATTAAATAACAGAAATGAAATATATCTTCAGATTATGATAATTACTAAGAACAAAATGGAAATGTATCATAAGACAGTAACCTGACTGGGTTGATGGGTTAAGAGTGGTCTCAAAATGTTTAGGAATGACAAACCTCTTTAGCTTGAACATGTAAAGGAGATGAGTGAAAAAATTATTTTCTAGCTGGGAAAGTGGATTTAAGCCCTTTGCGAACAAGGCCTAGAAAATATTTTGATATATTGAACAAACAGTAAGGAAACCACTGTGCCTGGATCTTAAAGCAGCAGGGGATGGGAGGGGAGTGGTAGATTATGAAATTAAGAGGTAGGCAGAAATAGTTTTGTAAAACACTCAAAACCTGGATTTTACTTCAAAACTTCTAGCAAAGGCTCAAAATAATCAGAGATAAAAAATTTCCGACTTAGTATGGGCAGCAGAGGGTGAAAAATTTACTCTTATCTTCCTAAAACTAGAATCACATTTTCTTACACACAAGGATATTTTACTTTGGGGAATTAAATTTCAAGTATAGAAATTGAGCAGAAGTATATAAAAAATTTTCCAATTTGGATTACATGACAATTAATCCCCCATCCCATTCTCAAACTGAGCCTGGAGCTCTTCTCACACAACATTTTTGAACACAAATAAATACCTCTAGAGAAGTGTATGTACCTAAGGAATATAAATATCCTCTGGCTGCAGAAAATAAATACTACTGCCAAAAACGTAAGTTATTAATAATGGGTTAGACACTGATTTTTCTTTAAAAGAGAAAGAAATACATTAAATGAGTATTTCCAAAAAGCTCTTAATTGTACCCTACTTTTATGAGAGCTGTTAGTATGATGTTTAACTCTGTAGAAAAGTATTTCAGGTCATTGACTCTTTAATAATGCCTTCATTGTTCATGGTTCTCTAAGAACAGCAGATATTAGTTAACAAATAGATGTATTCAGTAACTTTGTTGCCATTTGTGCCTTTCTTCATGAGCTGATTTTGGAAAGGCTATGATAAATGGTTATCTGTTTCCGTTCCTTATTAGGTTATCTCTGAATTCACTGTCTCCTGGTCTCAAGGACGATTGCAAGAAATATGACCATAAAACGGTAGCTTCTCATTACACCTGGAAGCAGTAGGAGTATAGTATTTATAATCTCATTATCTCAATGGATAGTTGTGGCTGGGCATATGCTCTCATTACCTCTACTGGGGATTGTAATGATATATATAGTCTCATTTTCTGTGCTGTGGAATTGGAGAGTTACATTTAAAATTGAGTGTTGTGCACTGTAAGTAATACGAGGTGGGTGGATAACTGTTTCAAAGCTCATCTAGCTTTTTAAAATCTTATTAGAGTTTCCAGAGTTTCCATTTTTCATTTACATTTGATATTTGCTCCTCAAATTTTTACAATTAGAAAATTCTGGTAAAAGTAGACAAATAAGAAAAGGAGATGAATAAAAATACCCCCCAAAATGAGTTAAAAATATAAGACAAACTATTAATATCATGGATGACACCCCCTCTTCTCTACCCCTGTCCCACCCCCACCCACAAGATTGTCAGTCAGGTAAAATACAAATGAGAGATAACATGCTTAACAGGTTCCCATGATAAAGAAATAATATTTTAGTTCTGACTTTCCTATTCTCATTGCAATCCTTTAGCTATCAGCTTTCTTACATAAGGCATTATAGAAAATACATTTTGCTTATAATAACCCAAAATGTAAACAGTTTGGTTTTGAGCACTTTCATAAACATGATGTTATACAATCTCATAGCACTTTCAGGGTGGTAACAAAAGCTTAGAAGGAGGGACAAAGAAAAACTCACAGTTCACATAGTTTATAAATTATGTCTCCAAATAAACCATTCCAAAATAAAACCAAAAACAAGGGTAAAATTTTAGACCTCAAAGTGTAAATGGTGGTATATGTTTCCAAGTAGCCCGCTAAAGTGTTATACAAACAAATCTCCTGAACTGAAATTTTCCTACTTTTTATTGAGGAATTTAATAATTATTTAGACTCATGGCTTCAAATAAAGAGGAAGCATATAACATAAAGGTAGCCAATTCTAGTATTACTGGTAGGTTCCAACTCACTAGTCTTGGGAATAATTAAATCATTTCTCTTTCCCAAATTTACATTAAATTCTGGAGCTCTCACCTGCTCATATTAACAGGACATCAAATCTCTCCTTATTTAATTTCTTCATTAAGATTATATGACACATCAAATAAGATGAGACAATTTTCCTTTTCTATTCTCTAATACTGCATAGGATTGGGTTACTTTTATAGAATAAGAGAAAAATTATTCATCCCAGATGTTATTTTAGCATAGATTTCAAGTATTTTAATGGTTATAATTTTTCTCCTTAAAAATATCATTATATTTTCCCCCTAAAAATTATTTAATCTAATCTTTGCAAATAAATTCCAATAAAAACTTTTACATTATTTTCAATCCCTTTTTATAGACACCTTTTATTTCTAACATTATATTTTTTTCTTGCTTTGATTCAACAAATAAGTTACTATTTAACCAAACTCTTCAGAGGAACAACTTCAAAAAGCCTAATAAAATATTTCTTTGTTTTCTATCTCATTAAGTATATTACTATATTTATTAACCCTTCCTTCTACATTGTGTATGTTTATTTTTCTTTAATTAATGACTTTTATGGGGCTATTTAGATTATTAAATTGTGATTTTTATTACTGTATAATTAGCTATAAATTTGTTTTAAATATTGCTATATTACTTCATATATTATGAAATATGTAAATTTTTCTTTATTCTTTAGCATTAAGTATATTGCTAAATTCTATCTTTTTAGTTCCATCTCCCTCTTTACTATTTTAGGTGTTATAAATTCTATTTCTTTGTCTTTATGGATGGCAATACATTTTGAACTTGTATATTTGACATAAAAATTTAAAGTTAAGCAATATAAAAAATCTTAGAAAGTTTTAACTGTAATTATCACCTGTCTTCTTTGATGTTTTCCCCATTACTTTTTTTGACCTTGTTTTCACACTTCAAAATGAGTGGCTATTTTCATTTCTTATGTGGATTTAAGTTTACTAATTTATTTGCTAATCTTTCCTACTTGCATCTCATTTCTTCCTTTGGAATTCAACTTCTTCCCCTTGAATTATTGTTTTCAGGTATGACAGGCTCACTCAATCTTTATTTAATGGAAATATGTTTAGTTCATCCTCAATCTTGAATGCTAATTTAACTGGGTACAAAGTTCTTGATTGATAGTTATTTTATCTTACCAGTTTTAGCATTTTTAAGTTATTGTTTCTCTTCCTTTTGGATTCTATTCTTGCTGTTGATATATCTGTTGTCAGGTTAATTTGTAATAGTAGGTCTTTTCTCACTGTCTTTGGTAAGACTTTTTCATTTTTGTGTTCTGCAATTTCACCACAATATTACAGGATGGTTTTATTTGTAAACTGTTCTGCTAAGGATTTCCTGTATTTGTTGATTGTGAAAATGTTTGCTTTTTATTAACTCCAGAAAATTTTCAGCTTGTATACCAGCATATATTTACTTTCACTAATTCTAATACCTTCCTGAATATGATGTTTGGAACTTGCCAACCTATTTCCCATATCTCTTACTAGCTCACTTAATTTCCATTTCTATATTTCTCCAAACTGCATTCTAATTCATAAGTCAGATCAGCTCCAGTTAACATATTGTGTTTTCAGCTGTGTCAACCTGCTGTTTAATTGATCCACTAAATTTCTGTTAACAATAGTGTTTTTTTCAATTATTTCTAGAGATTCCATTTGGGTCTTTTCCAGATCTGAATTTTTAAGTTTGCTTTCCTCAGGGTTTTATTGTATAAATCATTTGGGTGAAGACATTTTTTAAAGAATAGTATTTCTCAACAGTGAAGAAAGAAGTTAATAATAGTGTTAAAAGTGTGATAATAATGATAATCATAGCATAAAAATTAGTTTCTCTATTTCCATTCTTGCTCCTTTACAGCCTTTGTTCAAGAGATCAACCAAAATATTTTAAAAATATGTATCAGAGCATGACACATCTCAGATTGTGGCTTCCCATCTCCTCTATCACATTTAATAAGATTCAAATCCTTCCTATGACTCATAAAGCTCTACGTGATCTGGTCCTACCTATCTCTCTGATTTCAACTCCTACCACTCTCTCCCTTCTTCCAGCCATACTGGGTTTCTTATTGTTCCTCAAATGTGCCAAGCACACTCCCTTCCTTGAAAATTTGCTTATGCTAGTCGTTCTCCTGGAACGTTATCCCAGATATCCTCTGTACATGCAAGCCTTCACTAAAATTCATCTCATCCAAGAGGTGAAGCTAAATCAATCACTCCAGCTTAAGTAGCACTCACTTATCACTCTCTATAACCTTATCATGCTATATCTATTTTTGTAACATTTATCACTATTTATGTATCAAGTGTCTACCATGTGTTAGATGATGTTCTAATGGCTAAGCAAAGCAGACAAAGATCCTTGCTCTCATAAAGCTTACATTTTAATTTCATGTCAGATGACACATATTTTTTATTGCTGTCTTCTGCCATAACTACCCCCCTGTAAACTTGAAGTTTTCATCTCCCACTTTTACACACTGAGCCTCCAGAAATTCACCAATTATAGTTCAGGTAAACTACTCTGGCCCTGACTTCCATGGAAGTTTCAGCTGGTAGGTTTCTGCTTTGGTTAGCTTGATTCTCTGTATCAGCATGTCAGTCTCTACAACTTGGGGAAGGGGGCAGCAGTTCACCCTGTGACCTCATTTCTCTTATGGAGCTAAGAAGAGTTGTTGATATTTTATTTTGTTCAGCATTTTATTTGTTGTTAGGATGGAGTGGTGTTTCCTAAGCTTTCTACATAACAAACTGGAAATTGGAAGTCTGCTTAAGTATGTTCAGAAATATATTTCTACTAATAAAAATAGGAATATATATATATATATACACACACACACATATATATATGAATACACATATATATGATTGTATATATAAGAAGTATATGTATATACTATTGTCTTTATCACCTACCCCTCAATATCCTTCTTCCTACTTTTGAATGTGTTTAGAATGTGATGATTGGAGCTGCTGCTGCCATCTTATAACCAGGAAGGACGACTTTGCTGACATACTAAAGATGGCAGATCAGAAAGATGAAAGGAATTTGGCCCCCAAGTTACAATCTTGATCTCTGTGCTATATCTGGGACTTTCCACCTCTGGAATCTTGTTATGTGAGATAAAAATAGGCCTCTGTTGTCTAAGTCACTTTTGATCAGTTACTCTGTGAATTTGCAGATAAAACTAGTCAGATAGATTCAGAAAAGACGAATCAATGTTAAAAAATTAGCCAGTTTATGGTATTACAGCCTCTCTCCTTTTAAACTATTATATCAGTCATCTCTCTATGCTCTGCTCTCTCCCTATTATTCCTCCTAAGATGATATATTGGGGCTATAGAAAATATTACTATATTCTTGAGATCTCTGAAAATAATAGAGTTCCATCTCTCCACTGTTTTCTGGCCCTTCTTAGGTCCCCGCTACTAAACTGGTGAGGATCAGTTTCTGCTGAGTACGACTACTCCTTCTGACCCTGGCAGCATTAGCATTTACTCTCCACCTAGTCACTATTCACATTTTTGCTGTTTGAGAATAGTTTACTCTCCACTAGATAAGCTCCACAGGTCACCTCTTCCTGTTGACTCTGCCTCACATCAACTATTGTCGTCAGTGCTTCATATTCCTTGAGTTTTGGCTATGACTTCTATTCAAATCCTACCAAGCAAGTGATGTCCCTGTGCTGTTGGCCTCATAATCACATCTTGCTACATGACCCATGAGGGAACTACTTGATATCTTTTTGTGTCTCATTGGAAACAATGAAGTTCAAGAGCAACTCAAGGAAGCCAAAAGAAGGCATTCATGGTGGCTAAACAGTCTATAGCACAGGTAATATTCAGGTGTACTTATCCCATCTTGTTATATTTCACTAAGTTTCCAAAGTCCAAAATAGATAGTTGAGGAATAAAAAGCCCCTATTTCTTTGACTTTGCCTACAATTCTTTTAAATACTCCCTCTTTCAGTAACCTCCATCCTGATAAGGGAGAGGAGGACACATTTATCTCAACACCTGCCACCCTTCCTCCATGCTCATTCTTCTTAAAATTTATCAGGGACCAAAAGAGTAGATTTTCTACTTAATCATTTTTTTCCACCTAGACTTCCTTAACACCTTAACTTCCACAATCCTACCCCTTCTCTAATGTTGTGATGATAGAATCATAGTGAGGAGCATAATTTAGGGGGAAAAAAGTGAAAAGACTTAGCAGTTAAACAGTGTAAGTCTCTACAAGGTACCAAGAATTACTTTAGATGAGTAAGTTCCAATCTTGCTCAGCTTTTTACATTCATTTTGCCCAAAGTTCAAATTCTCAGGGAAGAAATCAGCTTAAGTTTCATTCCCATCGATTAGCTGAAACAGGACTTGGACAGACTCTCTTACTAGATCAACTGGTAGAAGGGTAATTTCCCACACACACTAAAAAGCTGTTTTCAGAAAGTTATACAGATGCTGGGCAGCAAAATGGCAGACGTCTATTATATGAGGAGAGATTTGGACATGGGATATTTTTCAACCTCTTTCTTCCTTTGAAAAATTTCCTCACTTAATAATCCTTAACATAATGCTACTGTCATTACGTTTACAGCAGAAGATATAGTTCCACATCAGTGAACAAAGAGAAATAAGGATTGTTTTACTAGTAAAATATTTTATTTTCTTAATCACTTTAGGGAATGCTAAGGGAACTCAGAAACATTAGGGTTCAACAAAACAGCACAATTAACAGACAAATACAGGATGTGGGTTTAGATTTGGGAGCATCTCACCATCATCATTTAAAAATAAACACATATTTTTAGTTTTTAAAGGAAACTCCATACTGTTCTCCATAGTGGCATTACCAATTTACATTCTTACCAACAGTGCAAGAGGGTTCCCTTTTCTCCACACCCTCTCCAGCATTTATTGTTTGTAGATTATTTGTTTTAAGAGATAGATTTTTTTAAATAAGATTTTTATTTTTATTTTATTTTTTTAGCTTTAATTGGCCTATATATACATATATATATATATATTTAACATCTTCATTGGAGTATAATTGCTTTACAATGGTGGGTTAGTTTCTGCTTTATAACAAACTGAATCAGCTATACATATATATATATATCCCCATATCTCCTCCCTCTTGCATCTCCCTCCCCTCCTCCCTACCCTACCCCTCTAGGTGGTCACAAAGCACTGAGCTGATCTCCCTGTGCTATCGGGCTTCTTCCCACTAGCTATCTATTTTACATTTGGTATTATATATATGTCCATGCCACTCTCTCACTTCGTCCCAGCTTACCCTTCCCCCTCCCCATGTCCTCAAATCCATTCTCTACATCTGTGTCTTTAATCCTGTCCTGCCCCTAGGTTCTTCATAACCTTTTTTTAAATTCCATATATATGTGTTAGCATATGGTATTTGCTTTTCTCTTTCTGACTTTCTTCACTCTGTATGACAGACTCTAGGTCCATCCACCTCATTACAAATAACTCAATTTCGTTTCTTTTTATGGCTGAGTAATATTCCACTGTATATATGTGCCACATCTTCTTTATCCATTCATCCGATGATGGACACGTAGGTTATTTTCATCTCTTGGCAATTGTAAATAGAGCTGCAATAAACATTTGGGTACATGACTCTTTTTGAATTATGGTTTTCTCAGGGTATATGCCCAGTAGTGGGATTGCTGGGTCATATTGTAGTTCTATTTGTAGTTTTTTAAGGAACCTCCATACTGTTCTCCATAGTGGCTGTATCAATTTACATGCACCAACAGTGCAAGAGGGTTCTCTTTTCTCCACACCCTCTCCAGCATTTATTGTTTGTAGATTTTTTGATAATGGCCATTCTGACTGGTGTGAGGTAATACCTCATTGTAGTTTTGACTTGCATTTCTCTAATGTTTTGTGATGCTGAGCATCCTTTCATGTGTTTGCTGGCAATCTGTATATCTTCTTTGGAGAAATGTCTATTATGGTTCTGAAGAACCTAGGGGCAGGAAAGGAATAAAGACGCAGACATAGAGAATGGACTTGAGGACATGGGGAAGGGGAAGGGTAAGCTGGGAGAAGTGAGAGAGTGGTAGGGGCATATATACACTACCAAATGTAAAATACATAGCTAGTGGGAAGCAGCCACATAGCACAGGGAGATCAGCTCAGTGCTTTGTGACCCCTAGAGGGGTGGGATAGGGAGGATGGGAGGGAGATGCAAGAGGTAGGGGATATGGGGATATATGTATAACTGATTCACTTTTTTATACAGCAGGAACTAACACAACATTGTGAAGCAAGTACACTCCAATAAAGATGTTAAAAAAATTAAAAAACACATATTACTTCTTTACCCTGTGGGTAAAGAAGCAAGTGTTTCCAGTCTCAGTTACATAACTGATAGAGAATTATGGCAATAGAGTTTAATGAGCTTGAGTTCAAAACTTGACGGTCCTTGGGTCAGTTTCCCAATCTCTGGAATTGGGACAATAATAGTGTTTCCCTAAACTATCTTTTAGGATTCAAGAAAAATCTAATAAGATAATACCAATAAAATGTTTTAGAGTACAAATTATGTTTTTTATCATCAATACTAAAAGCCTGCATTAAATTAATGCTAGACATATGAAGACTTTCATCAAGAAATAATGCACTAAATATGGCTATGTAAAATACATTATAAAATCAATCTTCACAGATAAACAATTTTTGAGTCAATATTGTATTTGTAACTCTCTCAAGGCTAACTTCAACATATCCAATTTAATCACTAAACTCTACTTCTTCCCCAGAGGAGACAACATTTAGTAAACTTCAACAAAACATCTTTTTCTTGTCTTTCTGAAAGATAATCAACTGCCAGAGATTAAAAATAAGGCATATCTGGGCTTCCCTGGTGGCGCAGTGCTTGAGAGTCCGCCTGCCGATGCAGGAGACGCGGG
>NW_006775202.1:591106-652455 GCF_000442215.2 Lipotes vexillifer | reverse complement strand
TTTTTTTTTTTTTGGGCGCACTGCGTGGCATGCACTATCTTCATTCCCCCGTCCGGGATCGGACCCGCACCCCCTGCAGTGGAAGCGCGGAGTCTTAACCACTGAACTACCAGGGAAGTCCCAAGGGGCTCCTAGTCTTTTCCTGGGGCTGCTTAGGATGTGTCCTCATGTGTCTCCTGTACCCTAAGTTTCTCTCCCAGGCCTAGGGTGAGGCAAGTGAGGCACTCATGGCAGGTATCAATTTTAAGGAGGCCCCAAAAAAAAAAAAAAAAAAAAAAAAAAAAAAAAAAAAAAAATAAGGCATATCAAAGATACATATCAACATATCAAAAGGAGAATAATCTTATCTGTCTTCTGCAATGCAGCTTTATTCAAATTTTATAATCAAGAGTAAAATAAGCTTTGCTATTTTGTTGCCAATCAATTTTTGTAAAAGTGAATTTTAGATTACATATATTTTTTTGTTGAAAGGTTAAATATACAATTTGTTTCCCAAATTTAGTTTCAACTTTCCATCTAAATTTCATAAAGAATACAGAAGGATATTCTCTTTTCTCATAAAGGGTTTGGCAGAAGAAATTCCTACAATATTATGAACAGAGTCCTTAAATTACATTCCAAGGCAAAACAGATCTCTCTAGGGTATATGATGTTCTAGGACCTCAGAAATTTACAGTTTTAAGAAGTTCCACCTTACAGTATCCATTTTTCAGTCTGTCCCTAATGCCAATATACAAAACACAAGCAATTTATAATGCAGTAAACAGACACTTAGATTGACCTTTTTTTGCTGAGCAGTTTAAACAAGGCCACTAAAACAACGATACCCTGAAAATAACCTCTTTCATCTGTGTATAAGCAATCAATATTAAGACACTAGAATGACTATAATGCCAAGATAAGTAGTTTAAAATATTTTGCTCTAGAAATAATGACATGGAAAAGAATCTAGAGTGGAAATTTATTCTAGAAGTATGAAACATATGTAAATATGAAAATGTATACATTTCTATATGAGAAAAAATGCAAATTAATGCATGAAATGATGATTGTGCTTAGTCATGTGACAAAAATCACTTGAACAAATAATTACATAGGTCACCTAGTTGCTTTGTCTGGCCAAAAGCAAACCATGTCTTTTTCCATTAATTTATAATTAAAAAATAATTACAGAATAAATTTATTGCTTACATTTATGTATGTAATTTAGAAACCATAAATCTTATAAGAAACCTAATGTTTATTTTTTCTGGTATAAATATGAGATTTACTTCATTAAAAATGTGACATAATCTCACTTCAATTCACATAAATGAAATATACTGTTGACTATTTAAATATCTTCTAAGAATAGCATGAGTTATATTTGGATCAGCCACACAACAAATTCAGTAAAGAAAGTCATAGCTTTAAACATAATTATTTCTCAAAATAATAATATTCAGGATTTTTTTTGAATGAAGATAATAACAGTATTTATTATTTATTTATAGGTCCGATTTGAAAGAGCAGATAGTGATGTGTAGAGTCATGTTTCCAAGGAGTACAAAGGAAAACTATAATTTAAATTAGGACTTTATCTGGAATTTGTAGAGGCTGGTACAATTTGCAAATATACTTTATTCCCCAAAAATGAAGAAACTGATATCCAAGGAGCAAAAATGTCGTGAGTCTGTATTTTAGCAGAGGTTTATTTTTGGAAATAGCGGTTTTTATTAAACTAAATATAATTATTAGTAATTTTCAATTTATGATCAGTAAAATATAAAAATAAAATCAGCAGCTCTCCTTTATTGAATATCTAATCTTTACCAAGCATTGTGCTAGTCACTAGCAACATGAATACAATATCTCACTTAAAGATCACATTTAAAGATCTCATTTAAAAATTATAACAATACAGTAAGTTGGATAATTCCCATATTATTGATAGGAACTTGAGGTTTAGAGAAACTAGCAACTTTTCCACGACAGTAACCTATATTATCCTGAAATATTAATTAGCATATTTAAGTACGGTAAATAATAGTCTCTTTTATTTCTTTGATAACAGAAGTACTAGTTACTTCTTGTTTGTTTATCTAACTCAACCTCCAATCTAGTCAGTGAGCTTAACTTTTCCCAAGACAGGTAAAGATAAGCAAATTTAAAAAGAAAAAGTACAGTGGACATATTATTTTTCATATTCTTTATCTCTACAGTACAGTAAAGAGCAAGAAAAGTGAGGCTATAGCATGAAGGAAGGAAGAGAATGGAATACTAGCCAAATTAATTTTCTTCTGTGATTATTTCTTCAAACTCTGAATTAATCATTTTTTCATTTAATTTATTGTAAATTTACATAACAATTTAAGTTTTACATAGCATTTCAGTATAAGAACTAGACAATTCTCCTGTTGATAGATTTTAGAAATTTGGGAATTATCTATTCCTTTCTTTCTTCACAGCAAATAGAAACTTGGGGTGTAATAGGAATACCATGTACTTACAATATTCTTAAAAATATTTTAATGTGTTTTCATAACCATTACTTATTTTTTAAAATGCCTCTTGGAGGATGTGAAAGCAGATACAACTCCATTTTATAAAGGAAAGTTAATGATAAAATTATTGTAAATAAATTCAAGAGTGTAATGAAAATTCACATGCCTTGATTATGTTCTTTCTTTTTGCAATTACATGCATAATTCAAAGTTTTTACTTCTCATTTGATTTGGTTTATCAAGTGTTAGTGAAAAGATATTCATCAAACATCACTGAATTTAAAATGCCATAAAATTTGACTATATACTTGAGTTGATTGATATATAGACATATCTCTTTTTTTGCACTTCACAGATATTGCATTTTTCACAAATTGAAGGTTTGTGGCAACTCTGTATTGAGCAAGTCTATCAGTGCCATTTTCCCAATAGCATTTGCTCATTTCATGTCTCTGTATCACATTTTGGTAATTCTCCCAATATTTTAAACTTTTTCATTATTATTATGTTTGTTATGTTGATCTGTGATCAGTGATCTTTGATGTTACTATTGTAATTTTTGGGGGGCACTATGAATTGCGCCCATATAAGATGATGAAGTTAATGGATAAATGTGGTGTGTGTTCTGACAGCTACATCTATTGGCCATTGCCCTTTCTCTCTTCCTCTCCTCTGGCCATCCTGTTCCCCAAGACACAACATTATTGAAATTAGCCTAATTAATAAGCCTCAAAACTCTCTAAGTGTTCAAGTGAAAGAAGAGTTACTTAAAATCAAAAGCTATAAATGATTAAGCTTAGTGAGGAAGACATGTCGAAAGCCAAGGTAGGCCAAAAGCTAAGCTTTGTGCCAAACAGTTAGCCAAGTTGTGAAGGCAAAGGAAAAGTTCTTGAAGGAAATTAAAAGTGCTGCTCCAGTGAACACAACAATAAGAAAGCGAAACAGCCTTATAGGTGATATGGAGAAAGTTTTAATGCTCTGAAACAGAAGATCAAACCAGCCATAACATTCTCTTAAGTCAAAGTGTAATCCACAGCAAGAACCTAATCTAACTCTCTTCAATTCTACGAAGAATGAGAAAGGTGAGGAAGCTGGAGAAGAAAAGTTTGAAGCTAGTAAAGATTGGCTCATGAGGTTTAAGGAAAGAAGTCCTCTCCATAATATAAAGTTATAAGTGCTGATATTAAAGCTGTAGCAAGTTATCCAGAAGATCTAGCTAAGATCATTAATAAAGGTGGCTACACTAAACAACAGATTTTCAATGTGGACACAACAGCTTTTTGTTGGAAAAAGATGCCATCGAGGACTTTGATAGCTAGAGAAGTCTGTGGCTGGCTTCAGAGCTTCAAAGGACAGGCTGACTCTTGTTGGGGGCAAATGCAGCTGGTGACTTTAAGTTGAAGCGAATGCTCATTTACCATTCTGAAAATCCTAGGGCCCTTAAGAGTTATGCTAAATCTATTCTGCCTTTGCTCTGTAAATGGAACAGCATAGCCTAGACGACAGCACATCTGTTTACAACATGGCTTACTGACTATTTGAAGCCCACTACTGAAGCCCACTGCTCAGGAAAAAAATTCCTTTCAAAATAGTACTCTCACTGACAATGCACCTGGTCACCCAAGAACTCTGATGGAGATGGACAATGAGATTAATATTGTTTCCATGCCGGTTAACACAGTGTACATTCTGAAGCTCATGGATCAAGGAGTAATTTTAACTTTCAAGTCATATTGTTTAAGAATTACATTCATAATAGTATAGCTGCCATAGATACTGATTCCATTGATGGATCTGGGCAAAGTAAACTGAAAGCCTTCTGGAAAGGATTCACCATTCTAGATGCCATTAAGAACATTTGTGATTCATGGGAAGAGATGAAAATATGAACATTAACAGGAGTTTGGAAGAAGTTGATTTCAGCTCTCACGGATGACTTGGAGAGGTTCAAGACTTCAGTGGAGAAAGTCATTGAAGATATGGTAGAGATAGCAAGAGAATTAGAATTATAATTGGAGCCTGAAGGTGTAACCAAATTGCTATAATCTCATGATAAAAATTTAACAGATGAGGAATTGCTTCCTATGGATGAGCAAAAAAGAGTGGTTTCTTGAGACAGAATCTACTGCCGGTGAAGATGCTGTGAAGATTATTGAAATGACAACAAAGGACTTAGGGTATTACATAAACTTAGTTAATAAAGCAGCAGCAGGGTGAGAGGATTGACTCCAATTTTAAAAGTTTTCCAGTAGGTGAAATACCATCAAACAGCATTGAGTGCTACAGAAAAATCATTTGTGAAAGAAAGAGTCAATTGATGCTGCAAACATCACTGTTGTCTTATTTTAAGAAACTGCCACAGCTGCCCCAGGCTTCAGCAACCACCACTCAGATCAGTCAGCAGCCACCAACATGGAGGCAAGACCGTCTACCAGCAAAAAGATTATGATTCACTGAAGTCTCAGATGATGGTTAGCATTTTTAGCAATAAAGTATTTTAAATCAAGGTTATGTACATTTTTTTTTTTTAGGCAATACTTTTTACACATATTAGACTGCAGTATAGTATAAACATAACTTTTATATGCACTGGGAAACCAAAAATTTGTGTCACTAACTTTATGATGATATTCACTTTATCTCAGTGGTCTAGAACCAAACCCACAGTATTTCCAAGATGTGCCTATAATTAATGCTCTATTTTACTTAGTTTAAATACCTCCAAATAAACTGTGTAATTACATGTCATCAATGACCTCTCAACAGCTAGTTCTAAAAAAATTTTTTTTCTTCAAGTTCTCTTAAGCCTTCAAATCATTTGAACACATTTTACCACTGAAACCCTAACCTTTCACTTTCTTTCTCACCTCATCTGTTGAACCCCATTTTCTTTGTCTCTGTACCCAGCTGCTCTTGTTTATTCTGTTCTTGAATATAAATTCACAGGTTCATTCAAAGAATGTTTTCCTTTCCTTCACAGCTTCACAAATTCTCACAGATTGTCCTAGCACCTCCATGCAGATGACTCCAAACTTTTATTTAGCAATGATGGTTTTTGTTTTGTTTTTTGTTTTATGAATATTTCATTGTTTTGTTATCGACCACATAATTACATTGCTATATAGTTTCTACCTTGAGTTTTGTACAAGAAAAAAATCATTTCAAATAGAAGGTTTGATAAATATTGGCAGGTACATTTTTCTACAAACTTTAATTTTTTCCTTTAACACATGTTTAATCTGGGATATATTTTTATGACAGATGTTAGGTTAAAAAGCTTTGGTTAGTTCACTCTATTAAACAACATATGTATATTTTTAAGCTATGATCTTACTGAACTTTAATTTGGGATAATAATGTTTCAGTTAATTTGTTGGATTTACCCAGACGATATTCATATGATTAGAGGATTATAGAAAAATGAGAATTTTATTGTCACTTTTCAGACATTAATTTTTTAAATATTTCTCTTATTTTTGCATTAGATATACTATGAATAACAGTAAATAAAAATGGTGATATTAAGCACACTCGAATTGTTCCAAAACAACTTGACTTTGCTCATTTTCAGTGCCTTCCCTACCATTCTCCACGCTAAAAGATTATTTTGAAACCTAGATCTGATTTCTCTTAATGTCTTCTAATGGCATCTCACTATTCTTTTTTGTTTGTTTTGTTTTGTTTTTTTGTTTGTTTTGGGGTTTTTTTTTGCAGTACGTGGGCCTCTCACTGCTGTGGCCTCTCCCATTGCAGAGCACAGACTCCGGACGCGCAGGCTCAGCAGCCATGGCTCACAGGCCCAGCCACTCCGTGGCATGTGGGATCTTCCCGGACTGGGGCACGAACCCACGTCCCGTGCATCGGCAGGTGGACTCCCAACCACTGCACCACCAGGGAAGCCCAACATCTCACTGTTCTTAGTAAAAGACTAGACCACTTAACTTGGCTTATGAGACCCTATCTGATCTAATTTACCATTCCCACCTCTTCAGGTCTATTTCTTTCCATACCATCTCCTCTCCTGGCTCCAGTCATCCTGGCTTCCTTTTAATGACTCACTTTCCACAAGACTTCTAACACTCACTATAAGGACATTGAACTTCATCTAGTTTGCATTCTTTTTCCCCGAGACATTTTCATGAAGAATATGTTAGTGGTACAATTTCTAAACTCTTCTATGTTGTGTCTCACACAAGATTAATACACTTTATGTGTACAAAATTCTGAGATCACTATACTTCACATAAAAATATGCAAAAATTGTCTCAATAAATTTATTTAGAAAATTTTTTCAATTACAGAAAAAATCTGTTATCAATCTACTTCTTTTTTAAACTACAGGGTTTTTTTCTTTTTTTTTTTTTGGCCTATATGCTTAAAGGATAGATTCATAGTCTCATAAGCCACAGATATTTCATTATAGTAAGTTTATGGTGGCATTTGGTGAGATGCACTTCTTTCTTCAGCTCAGAGAAATTTTCTCCTGTTTTCTTCTTTCTTCACTAATTTCCCTTATCTTGTCTGTTTTTCTCCTTCCCCTGCATTAAATCAGCAATGATACTACTGATATCTGTAGTTAAGTAGTTTTTTTAGTATAGTGATTAAGAATGTGGTTCTGCACTCAGAATAAATGTATCTGAAAACTATCCCCACCATATTCTAGCTCTGATGACTTTAGGCCAGTAACTCAAGCTCCCTGCATCTTAGTTTTCTCATTTGTAAAGAATTAAATGTTAAAAAAAAAAAAAGCACCTACTTTACAGGGTTATTGTGAAGATTACAGTGCTTGGTAGATTAAAAAATGGAAAATACAGTGCTCAAGGTTCAGAACAAACAAAAGGATGCATTTGATGTAAAGATATCTCACAGAAAAAATTATATTAATTTTGGAAGGCATTTGTTTTCAATGTTCTCTAATCAAAGTAATGGAGGATGTTCATAGATCCAAGAACATGAGACCTATGATCAAAAATAAGAAATAGCAATAAACTACTAGAATTTGTCAAGTCCTATGAAATCTAAGAATTTCCTACTGTCTGTATGCACTCAATTTTTGTGCAGTCCTACTAAGAAATGCAGGTCTCTAGACGTATTGGCCCTTGCTACTGGTTCTTAGTTTTTGGCTTGAGTCAGAGTTTGCAAGTATCTGCCCTAACTAAGCTTAACCCAATGAATTACATAGCTGAAAGAAATGGAACATCTGTTCAACCAACAACAGAATAATTTTCATTTCTTTGAATGTGCCGTGTTCTCTCCTCTACATGGGCCTAATTGGGTATTATATATGGTATTTCCTCTGAAACTCTCCACGTCATTGCTTTCTTTACCTATTACTCATATTTCAGATCTCATTTTAAATAGTACTTCCGCTAAGAAGACTTTGTGACCCTATTAAGAGTACTTTCGTATAACTATTATTCACTCTCTTAGCAACCTGTACTTCCCTGATCAGATAATTCATCATGCTTTACCATAATTACTTAATTTTCTGTTTCATTTGCTTGACTTTAGCCTCTTTCAGAAAAAGGACAGTGTCTGCTATGCTGTTAGGTCCCAAACAATCAGGATAGTGCTTAATATAAAATGTTAATAGATGCTCACTAAATACATAAAAGAATTAATTAAATGAGACTACATTGGGTATCTGAGATCTATTCTGTGTCTTACATATTTTGTTTTTATGATTCATCAATTTCTTAACTTTATCCTCTATCTCACAAAATGGGTTTTCCTACTATCCTGTCTTATATTTATTCCCTCCAAGTGTGCTTTTTAAGCAAAAACAGTCAATCACATTTTCCTTGCAATTACCTTTCTTATACTTTTTTTTCCATGATTATGCTTTTATGCTATTCAATCTAATCAAACATCCTTCTGAATTTTATTAAAGAAATGAGCTGAAGTTTTATAAAGTTCTCTTGTTTGTTATAGGGACACTGTTTCAAAGGTCTGTGATTTTGTCCCAATAGAGAGATTGGTTCCTTTTCTCTGTGCCTTATACTAAGACTTTTACAAGTATGTGAATTATTTTCATATGATATTCATAAGATGTCACCAGGACTTTGACCAGGGAATACACATTAACCTGGGTCCTGACTTGGTCCTGGCTGTCACACTATTTCCCAAGAGGACTCAAGCAGAGGAATACGTACCAAGAAGTGAAGGAATTAAAACAGTATGCTAACTATAACTTGACCTTTGGTCCCAAACCACAATGCAGTGCACTAATGATGTGAAAAAACTGACATGGAACACTTTTTCTTGGCTCAGTTGCAATAGACTAGTACCCAGATCAAAGCAAATAAAATGACCTATTTCCCCTAAGCCACACAAATATCAAAATTTTCAATTCCACTGAGATGAGATGTGCCAGCCCTTGATAAAACATATCTAGAGAGAGTAGGAAACAGAGTTCATCCCCAATGTCTATAATCTCCCACCAAGCCATTCCTAAACTGTAACAACTCTTGGCAAAGCTGTTATGTAAGAACAAGATGGAAAAGGAGGAAGAAACAAAGGTGGACACAGAGGAGGGAGGTAAGAAGGAGAAAAAAAGGGACAGAATGAAAGACAGAAAGATGCACTTCAACAAGCAGCACTGACCTGCTTACCATATGTGATTTTATTTTCCAAAAAGAGATGCAACAAAATCCCTCAATCGCTTAGATCTTCTCCAGTGTGACATTTCCACTCTCCAAACAAAATGTGAAGTCTGTTTCTCTATTACCTTGAAATTGGGTAAGCCCTATAACTGCTTTGATTAATAGAATATGGCAGAAATGACACTATATCAATTCTACACATAGCCCTTATCAGGCCTAGCAGGTCATGCTTCCTGATACTTCTTGCACACTTCTTTGCCCCTCTCAGAACCCAGTTACCACATTTTGAATAGCCAAAGTTATGTGGAGAGGCTACGCTTCAGTCAATAGGTCCAACTTAGGTTTCAGCCAACATCAACTGCTCACCATATGAATGGGTCACCTGGGATGTGCAGAATTGATTATACTTTGATATATAAGAAATCTACAGTCTCCTTACCCACATGTTTTGCAAGCCAAGGCATTTGTGAGTCCTGCCCATATTCAAGGGTATGGAGAAATATTCTCCACCTTTTTGATGGGGTGAGAAGTTCATGTATAATAATTATATCAGCTTGGACTGAAAAGAACAGAGACATTCATTAGAAATAGAAGTCTCTGAGCCCTCAGGTTTCTAATGCAAACATGGGCCATTTCATGTGGGGAATGAAGGATAACTCAAAGGGTGAAGCCAAGGTCCCCTGAGCACTACTTCCAAAGAAGTAGGATGGGGCCCTAATCAAAGAAGTGGTAACATATGCTTGTGCTGGGTCCCAGAATGCTATGGATCAGTGCCTGTTCAAAAGCGTCCTATTCCATGGCATTATTGAGTGGGAGGGTCTACTGTGTATATCCTATGTAGATGAACACTGCGTGTTGGGTCTGAAGCAGATAAATAACAATTTTTATATGTTTCAGATCAAGAGGAACTAATTGAGAAACTGTTCCCAAGGAATCAGCACATGAACCTGGTTTAGATGTGAGATCTTGTACTCATGATTTTGGCTGCCATAATTATGAGAATTTAGTGAGGGTAAGGAAGGAGGTAGGTGTGTTTTTCTTGTGAGAAGGATGTGAAATGTTTTGGTAAGAGAGTAAACTGTAACTTATTGCATTTTCCAAAACTGGCTACAACAATATTTCCCATTCCACATGCTTTTATGCAATGTCAACTTCTCAGCCCATCAAAAAGGTGGAGAATATTTCCCCATACCCTTGAATATAGGCAGGACTCACAAATGCCTTGATCAATAGTTTCATTATGTGCCAGGCTATACTGTAAGTTCCCTACATACAAACGAGTTCTGTTCCAACAGCATGTTCATAAGTCCAATTTGTTCCTAAGTCCAACAAACTTAGCCTATGTACCCAATTAACACAATTGGCTATATATACTGTACTGTAATAGGTTTATAATCCTTTTCACACAAATAATACATAAAAAATAAACACAAAAAATAAAGAAAACATTTTTAATCTTATAGTACAGTACCTTGAAAAGTACAGTAGTACCAGCTATATCACCACTGCTTTTAAGCTTGCTTCCAGACATCCTGGGCTTGAAATAAAGATACTGTACTACCATACTCTATACAGTACTATACAGTTAGGTACACCAAAGCACAACCACTTGTAGAGGGTGCACGCATGTGACAATATGTGCCAGACACATGAACTAACTTACGTGACTGGACATGTGAACACAGGTTCACATCTTTGAAAGTTCGCAACTTAAAGGTTTGTATGTAGGGGACTTACTGTATACCAATTGCTTACATTAATATATTTATTCTACAGATCAACCTATGAGGTGTTATTTTTATATTATTTTTATTATTCCTCTTTTACAAGTAAGCTGATGCTTAGTGAATTTAAATATCTTACCCAAAGTCAAATACCTATAAATTAGTGGCAGATCAGAGATCCATACCCAGGTTTGTCTGACATGAAAGGCTATGCTTATTACTACTACCTGATATGTTGTGTAACTAGAAAGATTCTCTCACTATTCTCCTGTAAGCAGAGGTGTTTGTTGTTCTTGACAGAAGTAAGGCAAGGAAGATTACTGAATAACTCCTAGAAACAAACACTAAGTCTAGTAAATTTTCTTACTCTTTTACCCTTAAAATAGAAAGTCTGTGTTTGCTATATTGGGAGGTGATGCCAGTTTATGCCACCAGTTAAGTAACCCAGCCTCTTGAAAGGAAGAGGAAGGCAGCTGAACCATGGGCTGTCCCAGTAGGTAAATGCTTTCTCTGTGTAGCCTCTCCTGTTTCTAGAGTCCTATGCACCAGGGCCAGATTCCATGACACAATGAGACCTTGTTCCTGGAGTTGCTGAAATAGTTGTTATCCCCAATGTATCAAGAAAGAGTCACAAAGGGGGGAGGTCATAATTTTTATCTTTATTGTCACATGTACCTTTGGTCCGCATACTCTAAATATATGTTGTGATTATCTATAGCTTCTCAGGTATTTGACTGCCATAAAAATAAAGGGCAGGGCTTCCCTGGTGGCGCAGTGCTTGAGAGTCCGCCTGCCGATGCAGGAGACGCGGGTTCATGCCCCGTTTCGGGAAGATCCCACATGCCGCGGAGCGGCTGGGCCCGTGAGCCATGGCCGCTGAGCCTGCGCGTCCGGAGCCTGTGCTCCGCAAATGGGAGAGGCCACAACAGTAAGAGGCCCGCATAACGCAAGGAAAAAAAATAAAATAAAAAAAAAAATAAAGGGCAGTTCATTTTGAAACCACTAATACAGTGGAGTGAAAAAAGGCCAAAGCTAGATTTCCCAATCTGTCCTATGCATCACACTGTCTTCATCTCTGTGGTCGCCCAATAGATGTAACAGGATCTTAGTTTGTTTTCACATTTTTTAGGAAGGTGAGTTGTGAGTCAACGGTTGATGTCACCCTTCAGTGTCATGCCATATGCGCTTGGTCTAGCAAAACAGCATTGGTATTTATGGCCTGTAGATAGGACTCACTTTTTTTTCAAGTCTTACATAAATTTCTGTTTTTATAGTGCTTTAATTATTACAACATTATTACATATAATCCTTTCAACAAGCTTAGGGTGGATGTTATTATCTACATTTTTACACATAAATAAATTGAAACTCACTGTGCTTGAGTAATATGTTCCAGGTAGTATAACTGAGAAGTGGCAGGGTGAGAGTGTGCACCCTGGCCTGTCTGGCCCTTCTTACACATTCTCTAGTCCTTTACAAGATACAACCTGTCATACTTACATTGACAAAAAGAAAAGTGTGCTTTATAGAAAAGAACTGCTGTTTGAGACAAAATTCTTGAGTTTAAAAGTCTTAGTAACTCACAGATTACATGACCTTAGTCTCTTTTAGACTTAATCATCTGTAATATAGATAAATTATCATGAAGGGCTCTCTAATAAGACACCACCACCTGAAAATCAGGATATCCAAAACAAACAGTAATTTCTTCTTTAAAATCTGCTCTTTGTTTTTCCCACATTTTGTTACAGCAGAACAGCCCCAAGGGATTTAAGTTTGAGGTCAGTTATCTTTGACTCTTTTCTCACATTCATTTTTAATCAGTTACCAAATAATATTAATTCTATCTTTAAAACCTATCAAAATCTTCTAGTTTTAATATATATTGCCAAAAAGTATTTTCCTATTTCCTAGACAATTGTAACTACTTCCCTACTGCTCCCAGGCCAGAAATATTTCCAGAATAATGTTTTGATATTCTGAAGCCATGTCTTCAACAAACTGGCCATACCAAAGCATCAGTTTTAAATTCTAGTGATCTTGTATCTTCCACTGACTAAAACGAAAGTGAGTATTCTCTCCTATAGAGAACATTTTCCACATCCTCGTGCTATGTGCTGATGTTCACATTGCCCTCTCAACCTCTAACACTTTCCTTTATCCCTGCCTACAGGAAACTTTGAAGTCAGGGCTCAGCTGCCACTTCTTCATATAAACTATTAATCGTAAGTCCAGATAGAGATAGCTTCTTCTGCTGTGACTCTGTTTTATTTCATTATAAAAATTTATTTTTACTAAATTTATTAAAGCATTACTGGATTCTGCCTTGAACTAAAATGATTTGAATGTAAACCTCAGCTGAGTGTAGAACAACATAAATAACACTGCATTACTAGTTCCCAAAGTCCTTATACATCATGTGAGTTTAAATTTGTTGAAGATTATTTTCCTTCATAATTTTTTTATCTTTGTTATATAGTTTCACTTAAGCCCTTTTAAAAAGTCCTCTCCAGTCTTCTTATCCTGGAAAGATTCACTTTCAGGACTCAAAATATGAATGTGAGGATGCATCAAGCCATTTCCAGTGAAGCCCAGGAAACAAATTAAGATGTGACTTTGAGAAATAGCACCAGTCAAACATAATTCTAGAACTGGGCAAACAAGACACTTCTTGTTTCTTTGGGGAGACTCATTGCCAAGCCTGAAAATGATGAAGTGTTGATTTCTGTGAAAAGAGGCTCATGCACCTTGAGTTTTTAGGTGGGAACTGGCCATGTGTATGCATCAACTTAGTCATAATTTTCTAGTTACTACACCACATAAAACTTACTGTGCCTTTTCCCTTTGATATTTTTTAATCTGAGTGAACAATATTTTCTTAAATATATCTATAAGGCATAAGTCAAAGCACATCTATAAAAATTCAGTGGCATTACTAAAACAGATATTTACAAGAAAATGTAAAATTTTTGTCAAAGTAATAAATGGCTAATGATTTCACCTTTGGTTGATTTAATGTTAATTTAACAATAATTGTTTATTATTTTAATAGTAATTAGATTTCTGCTAGAATTTTTTTCTTAAGGTACTTAAATGTGATTTAATTTTATGAACAAATTAGCAATTTAGGCCAAAGAAACCTAGCCATTTTGGTTCTGAATTGCACTGGAAACATGTCAGACATAGAGTATAATACACTGCCAAAAGGAAATTAGATTTTAAAGTAGGGTTATTTTGAAAATATATCTGAATTACTGTATCTCTAAACTAAACTCATAAGAAAATGAAATTGAAATGTAGACAAGCAATATATGAGTAGGAAAAATATCACTTGATAATGCAATTATTCCATATACCTTAAGAATTTTTAAGTATGCCTATGTGTGCATCAGATTATATATAGTACCTGTATGGATAATCTCTCAAATCAATCATTAATATAGGTTAAAGTCTACTTGTTAAAATATCAAAAAATCAACATCGTGGGATGCTGCTGTAATTCTCTACTGGTTTGTGACTGATTCTATTTTTGGCTCCCATTTACTTGTGAAAATCGTAGAATCAGCATCTCTAATTCATTCTCCTTAGGTCTCCAATTTGTACAGTAGCAGAATGAATGGGATTTGCCGCAGATTTAGTTATAGTGTCACAATGATCTATTTTCCCTTTAACATGAAATTTATATTTTTAATGTGAGAAAAACCTTTAAAAGGAAAAGAAAATAAGCCGTCTTTCCCTTTTGGTCAATGCCTAGAGTATTAATGGGACATCAAGATGTTCTCTTCAAAGTAGCGGAGCCAGCACACTTCAAATGCCTCTGCTGCCTTAGACAGCTAGCATTTCAAACCAAATTTTCTTAGCCCTTATTTGGAAAAAGGATAATAACACTTTTGTAAAGTCATTGACAGAGAAGTCCTCAAGTATTTAATAAATCTGTATTCAAGAAAATCACAGTTAATTGCTATAGCACATACCAAAAAATGTGCTTAATGCACTCCAACCAAACATGGTTTTGAATATATATCTATATTTGTGGAAGATTTTAAAACATTTAATAGAAATACCTGAACATTTCAGCATGAATTTCTATTTAAGATTCCATTAAATGTTAGCAGAAGCATGCCCCAAAATATTTAATGCAAAAATAAAATTGCTACAGCGTACTTGATACTGCTCAGGTATTCTGAACTAAAACCAGTTGAGATGGCAATAGACATTTACACTACTTAAAATTGATTTCAAAAAAATTAGAAAAAGAGGCAGAATGGGCAGTTCTACCTTCAGTTTAAAAATATAACGATCTTAGAAGTGGTCACTCTGATCCTTACAACAAGAAAAACCTGGACAAATTGAAAACTGGTGACATTTCTTGGATCCATTAGAAAACTGAGGTCTCAGAGGAAACCACCATTGTTAAATCTGGACAGAAAGTGAATCCAGAGAATCAGAGCCAAGATCTGCTTACCTGGAGCAGAAGCTGCTAGAGCCATAAGCTGGTGGGAACACTTAAATGGTAATTTTGATGAATTGCTACACAGAATGTAGACTAACATGAAAGTGAAAAACTTCTGGTGGTCTCAGAATTATGGGGTCCATACTTTCATGAGCATTCCTTCCAGGAACCCTATCATGTTCTTACGGTGAGTACCCAAGAAAGATCCATTGTAGCAATGGCAGCGGAAGAGGAAGAGTAACATTATGAAACATATCCAGAGCTTTCTCCATAACAACGGCCTATTTATTCTCCATGGGATAGTACTCTGTTAGAGCACAATTTTGAACTCTTACCCAAACTGGGGAAAGGAATTCCTCCCAACTACAATCCCCACTAGACTTATTATTTCAACTAAGAATTAAAAATAGTAATCATAGCTCAGGATGGCAAGCAAATAGATTGAGAACATTGCAATCAGGGAAATGAGTAGGGGTGAGAGACAGAAACACTTGTGAAGGTCTGAGATACAGGCCTACTGAACAACTGACACTGAATTGGATTGTAGAATGCTCCCTCTTCCCCACATTTTAGCACCACACTAAGGCTGCTCCAGGAGATAATAGCTGAGAGAGCTACAAGATGCTTACTCTTTCTGAGTAGCAGTATAGAGAAGGCCCAAAGTCAAGAGGAGAGATAAAAATAAGGACATCAGAGGAATCTGAACGTTCTGGCACATACAGTTACAACAAACATTAAACACAACTCGGCTCCTAGCCAGATTAACATAAATTCTCACACTAAAAGCCTATTTACTTTACTTTCTATTACCCAGTATAATCTGTCTGATCTATAACAACAACAACAACAAAAAAAATTAAAAGGCATGCCAAAAGGCAAGAAAAAAGCACTGTTTAAAGAGACAAAGGTGCCTTACTGGTATTGATTTCTAGTCTAATTCTAATCTAATTCTATTACAGTGAGAGAACTTACTATGTGATATTTCAGTTTTCAAAATGTATTGAGAACTTATTTTGTCTTGAAATATATTTTGGTAATTGTTTTATGTGTGCTTGAAAAGTATTATGCTATCTGAGTTACTGGCTCCATCAGTGTAAATCAGGCCAGAGTGGCTGACAAATCTGTTCAAATCTGTTGTTCAAATCTGTTCTATCAAATACTTCGAGAGAAATGTTAAAATCCTCAGCCACATTGGTGGATTAATCTACTTCTCTTTAATCCTATTAATATTTGCTTCATATCTTTCAGTTCTTTTATAAGTGGTAAACACTTTAAGCATTGTTGTGCCTTTCTGATAAATTAATCCTTTTTCCCTGATACTAATATAGGCAATGTTTTATTGTGTTTATTGTCTGCATAGCATATCTTTTACCATTTTTTGCCCCTCTATGTCTTGTTATCTGTCTCTTATACATATAATTTAGCTTTCTTTTTATCCAGCCTGAAAATATCTTTCTAAAAATTGGAGTGTTTAGTTCATTTATATTTACCAGTATGTAGGATTAAAAATTCAGTGGTGCTATTAATTCATGTTTCATTTGTGTTCCTAAGTAATTTTTCTTTTATTTTGTCTTTGTGTTCCTCCTTTACTAACTTCTTTTGGGTTATCATTTCCTTTTTATTAATTTTTCATTTTAATGCCTCAATTGACTTTTTAACTATATCTCTTTGTATTATTTTTATAGTTATTGTAGCAACTATAATAAACATCCTTAAGTGGTCACAGTCTACAGAGTTAGCAATGTACCATTTCATATAAAATATAAGAACCTTAAAAAGTAAAATTGCATGTATTACCCACATCTTTGTGTCACTGTTATGTACTTTACTATATATGTATAATAAATCTCAAAATCAAAATTCCATGCTATTATATTTGCTTTAGGAGTTGCTTCTCAAACAAAATAATTTTAATAAAGTGAAAAATAAAATAAAAATTAAAAGACAAAGCAATATCAGAACCAGAATCTGATAGGACACAGATGCTGGACTTAGTGAATTTAAAATATCAATGATTAAAATGTTAAAGGCTCTAATGGAAAAAAGTAGACAACATGCAGTGACAGATGGGTAATATTATCAGAGAGATGGAAACTACAAGAAGCAAAAGTGAATGCTAGAAATCAAAACACAGTAGCAGAAATGAATGTCTCCCATTGGCTCATCAGTAGACAATACAACTGAGGAATCAGTGAGCTTAAAGGCATATCAATAAAATTTCCTGAACTACCAAGAATGAACTATAATGTAAACTACAGACTTTGGATGATGATGTGCTAATGCACATGCATTGACTGTAAAAACTGTATTGCTCTGTTATGGGATGTTGATTGTGAGGAAGGTTGTATGTGTATGGAGATAGGGGGGATGTGGGAACTCTATGTATGAGTTCCAATAAAAATTATGTTCCACTAAATTTTTCTGTGAACCTAAAACTGCTCTAAAAAAATAAAGTATCTTTAAACAAACAACAGCACCCAAAACCAAAGTATAAAGAGAAAATACTGGGAAAAAAAGTTGTAGCATACCTATAATTGGAATAAGAGAAGAAGAAGAAAAAAAGAATGGAGCAGAAAAAAAATTTAAGTAATAATGACTGATGACAAATTGAAATTGTAATTCAGTAATCATAGTTCAGACATACAAAAATGGGGTGATGAAGCCATTTAGGATCTGGCCCCAGATGCACCCATAGACCACTGAGAACTTGAATTTTCTCTGAATTGTATCAAACCCAAGTATTATCACCAGGTGTATTTGGAATAACATCCACAAGCTGCAACGTTATGGTCTCAAGTCCCTCCCCCGACACCTTGTAACTACGCAACCATTTCGGACCCCAACCAATCTTTGCTTAACAAGCACCCTTCTTGCCAATTCCAATCATAATTCTTGACAAACCACTTATGTGACTAAGTGCAGCCTTGCAGCTTTTGCTTTTATAAGCTTCCTCCATTTTACAATCTAGCAGAACACAATTCACGTGCTTGCTGAATCCGTGTCTCCCGGGCTGCAGTCCTAACAAACCACAAATAAATACGCCTCTTTATTTCAGTCAGGTCTCCACTTCTGAAATTTCGGTTAACATGGTCAGGCTTCTATTTAAATTAATGGCAATCACCAAAACACATATTATGGAAGTTCAGAGAACACAAAGCAGGATAAACATAAAACAAACGGAAAATCACCCAAGTGTAGTACATTTAAACTGTAGAACACCAAACAGAAAAAGTAGATAGTGAAAGAAGAAATAAACAAGGATTATAGTAAGTAATAGGAACAAGGATTATAGTAAATTTCTCATTAGAAATCATGCAAGGAAAGAGTTAAGCAAAATAATGAGTTGAAAGAAAAAAAAATGCCAACCTGGAATTCTATATCCAGTGAAATTACTCTTCAAAAGTGAAGGAGAAATGAAGACTTTCTCAAACTAACATGAAACAGGAAATTAATTGCCAGCTGACTTACCTTTCATGAAATGTTAAGATCTTCAGGCAAATGAAAAATTATATAGGTCAGAACTTCAATCTGTGTAAATTAAAGAAGACTATCAGAGAAAAAATAAAGGTAAAATAAATTTTTTATTCTTAATTGATCTAAAAGATTGTAGTTTGCCTAAAGTAACACTAGTAAAAATGTACTGGGTGATTAGAGTATATCGGTAAGTGAAATGAATGACACTAATTACCATGGATTGAACTGTGTCCCCCTCAAATTCATATGCTAAAGTCCTAATCTTCAATGTGACTGTATTTGGAGATAGGGCCTATAAGGAGATAATTAAGATTAATTGAGGTCATAAGAGTGGGGTCCTGATCCAATAGGATTAGTATCCTTATAAGAAGAGACATGAGAGAGCTCAGGCTCTCTTTCTGCCCTGTGAAGACATAGCAAGAAGGTAACCATATACATGCCAGGAAGAGAGCTCTCATCAGAAACTGAACTGGCTATCACCTTGTTCTTGGACTTCCCAACCTTCAGACCTGAGAGAAAATAAATTTCTGTTCTTTAAGGCACATCAAATATCACATCTGTAGTATTTTGTTATGGCAGCCCAAGCAGACTAATACAGTAATATAAGAAGCAATAAGAGAAATTGGGAATGTTCTGAGTATCTACACTACATTTGAAGTGGTATAGTGCTTTCTGAAGGTGGACTTAGATTAGTTAAAAACTATATTTTGTAAAATCCAGGGACACCGCTAAATAATAGTTAAAAACTTACAATTGATATGCTAAGAGAGGAAATAAAATGGAATCATATAAGTGCTTAATTAAAACTAGCTAATAATCCAACTATAATAACAATAACTTTTAAGGTGGTCTGAAAATATCAACTGAAGAAACTGAAATTTTCAGAGTGGTTTAAAAGGAAAAAAGGAAAAACACAGAAATATGTTGTCTACAAGAAACATACTTTACATATAAATACTACATGTAGGTAAAAAGTAAAGGAATGGAGAAAGATATACTAACAACAATCCGAAGAAAGCTGGAAGAACTACATTAACTTCACCTAAAGCATATTCAGAAGGAAGATTATCTGAAATAAAGAAGGGCATTGCATAATGACAAAAGGGTCAATCTTCAAATGACATAAAAATCCTAAATGTGGATGTACCTAACAGAGCATCAAAATACAGGTGGAAAAAAAAATGATAAAATTGAAAAGAGAAATAGACATATTCACTATTACAATCAGAGACATCAACATCCCTCTGTCAGTTGACATATCGATTCAGCATAGATTTGCATAACCTGAACAACAATAAACTTGATCTAATTGGCATCTACAGAATATTCTATTAAACAACAGCAGAATCCATATTTTTCTCAAGCTCATATTCACCAAGATGGACCATGTTCTAGGCCATAAAACATACCTTAATTTTAAAAGAATAGAAATTATACAAAGTATATTCTCAGTCTGCAATGTAATTAATTTAGAAATCAGCTAACAGAAAGATAGACGAAAATCCCTAATAATTTAGAAATCGAACAGCACATTTCTAAATAATTTGTGGGTCAAAGTGAGATAGGCTGGGAACTGGGACCCTCTACCAGAGTGCTTGCACCTGGACAAATGTCTCCTTGAACAAGAAACTACAAAGAAACTATTAGGGACTAAAAATAACTGCACACTTACATGGTTGGGTCAATTATGAACAAACCAACTGTCTTTCTTAGGTGCCAGGAGCAAAAGCAGGCTACTGCTTGTGATCTCTGCACACATCACCACCAAGGGGGTGGGCAGACCACTTAAGCTATGACTCTGGCCCAAGCCAAAGACCCACCCCCTCCTCCTTACCGCATTTAAGGAACCAACTGGCCAAGGGCACCTGTTTCTTGTTTTTGCTCACTCCTGCTGTAGCAGGAGCTCCATTAAAGCCTTGCCTGAAATCCTCACTGGCCTGTTGTCAATTTCTATTGATTAAAGAGTCCAAGGGCCTAGGTGGGTATCAAAAGAAGTCCCAAGAGAAATTGAAAAAATATTTTAATTGAATAAAAATTAAAATACAACTTACTAAAATTTAAAAAATGCATCTAAAGTGTGGCTTAGAGGAAAGTGTTTAGGAATTTAGAAAATTCCTAGATCCCTCAAACTCTCCCCAGACCCTGGAAGTCTTGAAAACCAAGTGGCATCTCCAGCACAAATGTCTGGCAGCCCTGAGCAAGCCTTGCAGGAACACATTAGTTCTTATCGCTTAGAGAAAGATATTACGTACACCTGCCAAATCCTGGAAGGCCCTCTGGGAATGGGCTCCCAAGACAGAACAGAGGACAGCACAGAGCGGAAGGGGAAAGCTGGCCGCCGACTCTCTTCCTCCGCTGCTTTGCCCTTGGGTACTTGCCTGGAAGGAGCCCCGCGGAAAGCGGGCCCCTCGCAGACCTGCTTGGCGAGGCTGCAGCCACCAGGAAGGATGATACTAGTCCTGAGAACATGGACAGGCCTGCCCTCTGAAGACTGGAAGGGCCACATCTCCATGTCCTCAAAAGGAAGCGGCCAATGGCCAAATGGCTGACCCTTCCAGGAGTGGGCTCATAGGCCTAGAATCTGACGTCTCTGAAGATGCTGCCGGCAAAAGTACACCCCGACCAAGGAACCTGGGAAAGGGGCCCGGCCTCAAACCTCCCTCTGGGAGACCTGAGGCGAGGCAGGAAGAGGCCCCAGAGCAGGCAGAGGAGGGTCCCATTCTCCCTCCTCCGCCGTCTTACAACCCGGACTGGGGCAAGCTGAGTGACGCAAACTTTAACCTGTTCCAAGGTGGTGGAGAGACCCGGAACAGGCGGGCAGGGCCTGCAGCGGCTGGAACTCACCTCGGCGGAGCAAGGTACTTTCAGGCGCCGCTGGATGACACGCCTGCGCAGTAGACCGGGGCGTGGACCGCCAGGAGCGGCAGGCAAGCAGAGGATTTTTCCGCGCTCGGGCTCCGGCCAGCGGTGTGGTCAGTGAGCCTAGGGCTTACCCGCGGAGCCACACGGTCAGAGCTGCTTTGCGTCTGAATGAGGAGCACCTCCGCGACCCATGTGAGGTTCTAGGCACCGGGCGTGGTGGATTCTCTGGAGCAGTTTGGGGCTGATTCCGGTGTAAGGAATCAGCCTGGAGGAAACAGTCCTTAGACCTCGAGTTCCATGGGCTCCTTTAAGGAAGGCCTGTTGAGACCGATGCCCTGCCTGGGCCCCTGAGAGAAGCCTGCGCCCCACATGCCTTCCTCAGGAAGTCCGCCGGAAGCCAAGCTGGCAGAGCCTGGTTTCCTGGGAGCTCAGGATATTCACATGCCCAGCTGGCTCCTGTGTGTTTTCCTCAGCATGCGGACCAGCTGCTGCCCATGGGACCCATGATGGACGTGCTGCCGCTCAGCCAGAAGGACTGGGATGCGACAGAAAAGAAGCTGTCTCTGAAGAGCAAATGTGAGGAGCTCCACGTGAAGAACCTGGAGATGGGGAAGGTCACGAACGGGTTTAAAGGGATCTTGTACCAGGAGATGGAGGAGGCTCAGAAGGAGAAGAATTTGCAAAAGCTGAAATCCAGAAGGTTCTGAAAGAAGAAGATCCAGCTTACTGCAGACCTAAACTCCATAGAAATATCTTTCTCTGACCCCTTTAAGTAGTTTGAACAACAGAAGGTGATGGAAGGCTACCTCAGGAATGAAGAGTCACTGCAGACGTATGTCGAAAATTGCAGAGTAAGAATTGAAAGGGGGCCTTCCCTGGTGTCGCAGTGGTTGAGAATCTGCCTGCTAATGCAGGGGAAACGGGTTCGAGCCCTGGTCTGGGAAGATCCCACATGCCGCGGAGCAGCTAGGCCCATGAGCCCCAACTACTGAGCCTGCGCGTCTGGAGCCTGTGCTCCGCAACAAGAGAGGCCGCGATAGTGAGAGGCCCACGCACCGCGATAAAGAGTGGCCCCCGCTCACTGTAACTAGAGAAAGCCCTTGCACAGAAACGAAGACCCAACACAGCAAAAATAAATTAATTAATAAATAAACTCCTACCCCCAACAGCTTCTTTAAAAAAAAAAAAGAAAGGGAAGGCCAGAGATACCCGGCGTTAAAGCCCACGCAGGAGAGAAACTAAAGCTGGAAAACAAGGAGATCGCTCAGGTCCCAAGCCAGGCCCAAGCAGAGGGCCTTCAGACGTGCGTAAGGAAGGAGCAGGAGTGCGCCCACTCACTGGAGAAGACCATTAATAGAAGACAAAAGACAGCAATGACCAGAATCTGGATGACCTCATTCCCAAGATGGAGATCTGACGTGGAAGTCAGGAAACTGGGAAGGCAGAGCAGAAATCAACGCCATACTATAATCCGTGCATATAGAGAGGTAAAAAGTATGACTATATTTACATTTGTTCTTAACTGTTCATGACCTATTTTTGGTTACCTTTAATATCAAATACTTTCAGATCTAGATCCCATGGGCTTTGTTTTAGATTACTATGAAAGTCAGGGTGTGAGGCAGGATTTTAGTAAGCATGAAAACATAAAATAATAAACAACTTTGCCCCTTAGCAGTGATAGACCAAGATCCTAATATTTTCACAATTTTCTTTATACTAATTTTGAAATGGAAGAGTAAGAGGCTGGATGATGCAAACAAATATAGATATAAATATAGATATAATTAAAAACTTAAAATTCTCTAATAAAAAGAGTAAATTTGGAACTGAAAAAACAAGTGTGTTTTAAGTATAGAATTTAAATTTGTTAAATATAATATTTTTTAATGACTTTAGAGGTCCAGGGGAATACGGCATACTTCTATCAATATGAACTAACAGTTTAAAACAGTCCCAGGTGAGGGGCTTATTCATTTGTCCATAAGCATTTAGAAGAGACAAGTTTTTTTTTTAATAAAATGAACCTGGAAAAAGTCAAGCTATTTGCCAAGATCCAGGTGCAATTAAAACGCTGATGGAGTAAACATGCATTTAGGTCAGGACCTTCATAATGGGCTATTGAGAAAAAGGTATCTTTTATGGCAGCAAAATCTGTACTTAAAACTTTTAGTAAGGACAAATTTACCATACTAAAGTAGACACCATAATGAAATCAACCCCCATGTACCCATCATACAATTTTAATAATTATCAATTCATGGGATTCATGAGCTCATCCATTTCCCAACTCCATATCATTATGAAGCAAATCTCAAACACCATGTCATTTTATCCATAAATGTTTCACTGTATCACTCAATGATAGTTTAAAATAAATAACCATAGTACTATTATAATAAGAAAAAGTTGATTCTTATTATATTTAAATAAGTAAAATTTCCAGTTGTCTGATAAATGTCATTTCTTCTAGACAGTTTAACTCAGAATCCAAATAAAGCCCACACTTTGTGGTTGGTTGACATGCCTCATATTTCTTTAATCATTTTTTCCTTGCCACTTTCTTTGAAAAAACCAGGTACTGTAGAATCATCCTCCATCTGGATTTTGCTCATTGTGTTCTCAAGGTATAAACATCTTCCTCTATCTTCTAGATTTTCCATAAAATATGCATTCAACTTAGATCAAACTCCAGTATGACTTGGGGCATGGGGGAGTGGATTACTTTATAGGTGATAATTGACCATCAGTACTTAGAGCCAATAAATTGATTAGGTGTTACAAAATGTTGATATTCTGATCATACCACTCCTTCTTATATTATTACCTGGAAACTTTTTTTTTTTTTTTACGGTACGCGGGCCTCGCACTGTTGTGGCCTCTCCCATTGCGGAGCACAGGCTCCGGACGCACAGGCTCAGCGGCCATGGCTCACAGACCTAGCCGCTCCGCGGCCTGTGGGATCTTCCCGGACCGGGGCATGAACCCGTGTCCCCTGCATCGGCAGGTGGACTCTCAACCACTGCGCCACCAGGGAGGCCCCCCTCATCTATTTTTCTTGCTTAATTCTTTCACCTTATTTTCCAAGTTTCAAAATAATGGATTGATTTACTTGTATTCTGGAACTTTGGAAAATTAGTATTTTTATGTATTAGTATTTTTATTAGTATTATCATCTCACTTCAATATATTTGATATAAGGATTTTAAATATCTTATTTTCAATGAAAGGCAGTTATTATTGGACAAATTGTTCTATATTTGGGCAATGGAATCCCCTTCATGTTGGCTCTTGAGTCCTTTTGACACAACTGTTACCAACCTGGATCCTCGGACTCTTTAATCAATAGAAATTGATTACAGGCCAGCCAAGGATTTCAGTCAAGGCTTTACTGGAGCTGGTGCTGCAGCCTGAGGGAGCAAAAACAAGAAACAGGTGCCCTTGCTTGCTCCCTGAGTGGGAGAGTAAGCTGGTTCCTTAAATGTGGTATCAACAGGGGCGGATCAGTAGGTTGGCCAGGAGGCCTATGCCTTAGGTGGTCTGTCCACCCACTTGGTGGTGCTGTGTGCAGGGATCATGCACAGGAGCCTGCTTTTGCTCCCAGCACCTAAGAAGAGTGCAAGTGTGACTAGCAGAGGTCAAGAGGGTGGCAGCGGTCCTCCGTTTAGATCATAAATCACCACTGGAACTGACAGATTCAGAGAGAATGCAAGCAGGGGCAGTACCCATTTGAGGGTGCTGATGGCATAACCAACATTCCCTTAAATGTTCCCCTTCAAGTATGATTTTGGCAGTGTTGATAAGTGAGTCTTTGTGCTATTGTCCCCTGATTACAGGGAGTAGTAAGGTGGATAGAATCAATAGGAGGGGCATTCTTGTGGTGGTGTGTTTCCCTAAGAGCCAATGCGGACAAAGGAGCTGCTTGCCTGGCGAGGGTGGCTGAGCAAACCAGCAAAATGCAAACAAAAATACACTAACAAGAATGGCAAATAAAAATCCAATCCACCATTTCACTTTTTACTTAGCTATTGATTGTGCTTGTCTATTGAATAGGTATCTCAGATCTTCCACTGGCTCACAGATGTATTGTTCCTCTGATGTGGCCTGCTAAGTTTTTGGAGGTAAGGGCCTTATTCTGGAAAGATGTACCCAACTCGGTATCCCTTGCAGTTTCACAGTGGTGGGGGTGGCTAGGATTACTCTATAGGGACCCTTCCATTTTGACAGTTGTTGATCTTCTGGGGATCCTTCCTTCCAAGTTTTAAGAAGAACTTGGTCTCCAGGGTTAGTTTATGAAGAGACTGCCCCTTCTGCTGTATTCTTAGCAAGAGCTGGCAGTGCTTTGTTGGCATAGTCCAGGATTGTCTTTTGAATTTGTCCTAGATTAATAATATACTGCACAGTTTAGCTCATTTCCTCATCAGGTAGAATGTCAGTAGTAAGGAGAGGTCTCCCATAGGTCATTTCAAATGGGCTAAGCTGTGGACTACTCCTGAGGGCTATACAGACCCTGAGGAGTACAACAGGAAACAGGTTGGTCCAAGGTTCAAGAGTCTCTTGGCAAAACTTTGCTAAAGTTTTCTATAAAGTATGGTTCATTTTCTCTACTTTCCCTGAAGATTGGGGCTGCCAGGAGGTGTGTTGCTTGTAATCTATTCCCAGAGACATTGAGAGCCACTGTGTGATTTTGGCTATAAAAGAGGGCTCCTTATCACTCTGGAGAGATTTTTGGAAGTCCAAACTGAGGAATTATTTCCTTTAAGAGGGTCTTACAGACTTCAGTAGTCTTTTTGGTTGGAGTAGGGAAGGCTTCAACCCATTGCGTGAAGGTATCAACAAATAAAGGAGATATTTATATATTAATTGCCAGGGCATTTGGGTGAACTCTGCCAATCTTCCCTAGGGTATTTCCCTTCGTGCTGAACTGGCTTGAGTAATGAAGGGGTGATTGGATGGGCCTGTGGATTATTAAGGGCACACAAATCACAGGCAAGTGTTACTTATTTTGCTGGGGTTTTTTTTGCGGTACGCGGGCCTCTCACTGTTGCAGCCTCTCCCGTTGTGGAGCACAGGCTCCGGATGCGCAGGCTCAGTGGCCATGGCTCACGGGCCCAGCTGCTCCACGGCATGTGGGATCTTCCCGGATCGGGGCACAAACCCGTGTCCCCTGCATCGGCAGGCGGACTCTCAACCACTGCACCACCAGGGAAGCCCTACTTTGCTGTTCTTTTAAGCCCCTTCCCTAAAAAGGTCTTTTGCATTAAGTTCCATCATGTATCCCTCCCCAAGTGGGTGGCATCATGTAAACTCTTAACACATTTCCACTGTTAAGCCTCAGGGATAAGCACCTTCTCATCCTTCATATACCAACAGGTGCTTCTTTTGTCATAACCCTATTTTTTCAGTGTTTTCTTGTTCTTGTTGGGAATACTGGGGAAGGCCAGGGAGCCTGGGGGTGGAGGGGGGCAGCGGTCAATCACTAGGGCCACAATCTGCTCAGGCTCTTGCACCCGAGCTAACTGTTTTGCAGTTTGATCAGCTTTTCTGTTTTCTTGGTTCGCAAAAGATCCATCCCTCTGGTGGCCTCTACAGTGGATTACTTCCACCTGGGTCAGGAGCTGCACTGCCTCTGAAAGAGCCAGGATTAAATCTTTATGCTTTATGGGAGAGTTTCCAGCAGTTAACATCCCTCTTTCTTTCCAAATGATGGCATGAGCTTACAGCACATGGAACCCATACTTAGAGTCAGTATAAATATTTAATTTCTTTTCTCTCCCTAATTGCAGAGCTCTCATTAATACAATTAGTTCAGCCTTCTGGGCCAAAGTCTGGGGTGGCAGGGCCTTGGCTTCTTTGACTTCTTCTAGACTGACCTTCTCATACCTTGCCTTTCAGGTTCCCATTTCTATAAAACAGCTCCCATCAGTAAACCATTCAACCTCTGGGCTGTCAAGAGGTTCATCTAGAAGATCACACCTGCTGGAGTAAGTTTCTTCTGTAGTTTCTGTACACTGATGTGGTAAGTCTCCACTCTCAACATCTGGAAGCAGAGTTGCTGGGTTCAAAGTTCAGCCCATCTTTAAGGTAATGTTGTGGGTGTCCATTAGGAGAGGCTGATATCTTGTTAACCTTCTCCCAGTCAACCAATGATGGCCTTTGACTTCTAGCACGGATTGTACTTGATGAAGGGTTAATACATCTAAGTTTGGTCCCAGGATGAGCTTGGAAGCCTCGTTAACCAACAGGGCTGTAGCGGCTACTGCCCACAAGCAGCACGGCCATGCCAGGGCTACTGAGTCCAGTTGTTTTGAAAAGTAAGCCACTAGTCTTTGATCTGTCCCTAGCTTTTGGGTCAGGACACCTAGCACTATTTTTGACCTCTCACGAATGTATAGGGTAAAGGGGTTTGTATAAATTTGGAAGCTTCAGTGCTGGTGCTGTGCTGAATTTAGACTTTAGAGTCTTGAAGTCCCACCAGTGGTTCCTATTGAAGGGGTTTTGTTTCTTTCCCCTTCAAAGCCTCATATAGGGGTTTGGCTATAAGACATTATTCAGAATCCAGATACAACAGAACCCAGCCATCCCAAGAAAGCCTCAGAGCTGTCTCTTTGTGGTGGAGATGATTATGCACTAATTGCTGTCTTCTGATCTATGGCCAGGGCTCAAACTAAATCTTAAGTATTGAATCTGTTACTGTGAGACCTGAGCCTTGGATGATGAGACTTTGTATCCTTTTTCTGCCAGAAAATTTAAAACCTTAACAATATTCTGACCTGAAGCTCACTTTGTCTCACTACTGATCAGTAAGTCATCAAGATATTTTAACAGAGTTCCATTCTCCCTCAGCTACTTTGTTAAAACATTTCCAAAAAGATGGGGGCTGTCCTGAAAACCCTGTGAAAGCACTGTCCAAGTGTATTGGGTAGCCTTCAAGGTGTTGGGGTTCCACCATTCAAAGGCAAAAAGGTATTAAGAGTCCGGATACAGGGGAATACAGAAAAATACACATTTGAAGTCCAACACAGAGATTACTGAGCACCCCCGGGCATTTGGGTGAGGAGGGTGCATGGGTTTGGCACCATTGAGTGAATAGGGATGCCGCATTACTGCTCTTAAGTCTTGCACAAACCAGTAATCCCCATTAGGCTTCTGAACAGAGAGACTCATTAGCAGGGCCTAATGAGTACGTGTTTTCAGAATTTGGTGAGCAGTGGTTGGATCCCCTCTAGGGCCTAGGGCTTTAAAGAATATTGTTTCTTCCAGGGGTATTTTCCCCTAGGCTTTAATCTTCTTCTTTTAAAATTTTTATTTAATATTGGAGTATGGTTGATTAACAGTGTTGTGTTTCATGGGTACAGCAAAGTGATTCAGTTATACATATACATGTATCAATTCTTTTTTAAATTCTTTTTCCATTTAGGTTACTACAGAATATTGAGTAGGGTTCCCTGTGGTATACAGTAGGTCCTTGTTGGTTATTTATTTTAAATATAACAGTGTGTATATGTCAATCCCAAACTCCCAATCTAAACCTGCTTCCCAGCCTTCCCCCCGGTAACCGTAAGTTCATTCTCTAAGTCTGTGAGTCTGTTTCTGTTTCATATATAAGTTCATTTATATCATTTTTTTAAGATTCCAAATATAAGTGATATCATATGATATTTGTCTTTCTCTTTCTGACTTCATTTAGTATGATAATCTCCAGATCCAACCATGTTGCTGCAAATGGCATTATTTCATTCTTTTTAATGGCTGAGTAATATTCCATTGTATATATGTACCACATCTTTATCCATTCACCTGTCAATGGACATTTAGTTTGCGTCCGTATCTTGTCTTTTGTCATCAGCATTGCAATGAACATTGGTTTATTTCTGGGCTTTCTATCCTGTTCCATTGATCAATATTTCTGTTTTTGTGGCAATACTATATTGTTTTGATGACTGTAGCTTTGGAGTATAGTCTGAAGTCAGGTAGCCTGATGCCTCCAGCTCCATTTTTCTTTCTAAAGATTGCTTTAGCTATTTGGGGTCTTTTGTGTCTCCATACAGATTTAAAAATTTTTTGTTCTAGTTTTTTGAAAAATACCATTGGTAATTTGATAGGGATTGCATTGAATCTATTGATTGCTTTGGGTAGTATAGTCCTTTTCACAGCATTGATTCTTCCAGTCCAAGAACATGATATATCTCTCCATATGTTTGTTTCATCTTTTATTTCTTTATCAGTATCTTATAGTTTTCTGACTACTGGTCTTTTGCCTCTTTAGGTAGGTTTATTCCTAGATATTTTATTCTTTTTGATGGAATGGTAAGTGGAATTGTTTCCTTGATTTCCCTTTCTGATTTTTCATCATTAGTGTATAGGAATGCAAGATTTCTTTGTATTAATTTTGTATCCTGCAACTTTACTGAATTCATTGATGAGCTCTAGCAGTTTTCTAACAGCATCTTTAGGTTTTTCTATGTATAGTATCACGTCATCTGGAAACAGTAGCAGTTGTACTTCTTCTTTTCCAATTTGGATTTCTTTTATTTCTTCTCTGATTGTCATGGCTAGGACTTCCAAAATTATGTTAAATAGAAGTGACAAGAATGGACATCCTTGCCTTATTCCTTATGTTAGAGAAAATGTTTTCAGCTTTTCCCCATTGAGTATGATGTTAGTTGTAGGTTTGTCTTAAATGGGCTTTATTATGTTGAGGTATATTCCCTATGTTTTTATTATAAATGGGTGCTGAATTTTGTCAAAAGCTTTTTATGCATCTACTGAGATGATCATATGGCTTTTGCTCTTCAGTTTGTTGATGTGGTGTATCACACTAATTGATTTGTCGATATTGAAAATTATCAGGGATATTGCATCCCTGGGATGAATCCCACTTGATCATGGTGTATGATCCTTTTAGTGTATTGTTGGATTCAGTTTGCTAGTATTTTGTCAAGGATTTTTGCATCTGTGTTCATCAGTGATATTAGCCTGGTATTTTCTGTTTTTGTGGTATCTTTGTCTGGTTTTGGTAGTAGGGTGATGTTGGTCTTATAGTGTGAGTTTGGGAGTGTTCCTTCCTCTGCAATTTTTTGGAATAGTTTCAGAAGGAGAGGTGTTAACTTTCTTTAAATGTTTGATAGAATTTGCCTGTGAAGCCATCTGGTCCTCGACTTTTGTTTGTTGGAAGATTTTTAATCACAGTTTCAATTTCAGTACTTGTGATTGGTCTGTTCATATTTTTTATGTCCTCCTGGTTCAGTCTTGGGAGAGTGTACCTTTCTAAGAATTTGTCCATTTCATCTAGGTTGTCCATTTTATTGATGAATAGTTGCTTGTAGTAGTCTCGTATGATCCTTTGTATTTCTGTGGTGTCAGCTGTAACTTTTCCTTTTTCATTCCTAATTTTATTGATTTGAGCCCTCTCCCTTTTTTTCTTGATGAGTCCACCTAAAGTTTTATCAATTTTGCTTATCTTTTTAAAGAACCAGCTTTTAGTTTCATTGATCTTTTCTATTGTTTTCTTTGTCTCTACTTTATTTATTTCTGCTCTGATTTTTAGGATTTCTTTCCTTCTACTAACTTTGGGTTTTGTTTGTTCTTCATTTTCTAGTTGCTTTTGGTGTAAGCTTAGGTTATTTGAGAACTTTTCTTGTTTCCTGAGGTAAGATTGTATTGCTATACACTTCCTCTTAGAACTGCTTTTGCTTCATCCCATATGTTTTGGATCGTCATGCTTTTATTTTCATTTGTATCTAGGTATTTCTTGTTTTCCTCTTCTTCAGTGGTGCATTAGTTGTTTAGTAGCATATTATTTAGCCTTCACATGTTTGTGGCTTTTTAGTTTTTTTCGTGTAATTGATTTCTAGTCTCATATTCTGCTATTGAGTCCTTCTAGTGTATTTTTCATTTTAGTTATTCATCTCTGTTTGTTTGTTCTTTAATTCTTCTAGGTCTTTGTTAAACATTTCTTATATCTTCCTGATCTGTGCCTCCATTCTTTTTTTAAGATCTTGGATCATCTTTACTATCATTATTCTGAATTCTTTTTTGGGAGATTGTCTGTCTCCACTTCACTTAGTTGTTCTTCTGGGATTTTCTCTCATTCCTTCGTCGGGGACATATTCCTCTTTGTCTCATTCTGTCTAACTTTCTGTGATTGCAGTTTCTGTTCTGCAGGCTGCAGGGTTGTAGTACTACTTGCTTCTGCTGTGTGCCCCCTGGTGGATGAGGCTAAGAGGTTTGTGCAGGCTTCCTGGTGGGAGGGACAGGTTCCTGCCCACTGGTGGGTGGACCTGGGTGTTATCACTCTGGTGGGCAGGGTTGTGTCAATGTGTGTGTTTAATGGGCAGCTGTGTGCTCAGGAAGACTTTAAGCAGCCTGTCTGCTGATGGGTGGGGCTGTGTTCCCACCCTGTTGCTTGTTTGGCCTGAGGCATCGCAGCACTGAAGCCTACAGGCTATTGGGTGGGGTCAGGTCTTGGTGAGAAAATAGTGCCCTCCAGGAGGGTTCACATCAGTGAGTACTCCCCAGAACTACCACTGCCAGTGTCTTTGTCCCCACAGTGAGCCACAACCGCCCCCTGCCTTCACAAGAGGCCCTCAAATACTAGCAAGAGGTCTAGTCCAGTCTCATGAATTGCTGTTTTTTTCCCTGGGTCTAGCAAGATCTTGTGTGCACCCTCTGAGAGTGGAATTTTTTCCCCCAGTCCAGTGGAATTCCTGCACTCAAAGCCTGCTGGCCTTCAAAGCCAGATTCTCTGTGGTCTCCTCCTCCCATTTCCAGACCCCCAAGGCTGGGGGACCTGATGTGGGGCTCAGAACTCTCACTCCTGCAGGAGAACATCTGGAGTATAATTATTTTCCAGTTTGTGGGTCACCCATGCAGTGGGTATAGGGTTTGATTTTATTGTGATTGTGCCCCTAGTACCATCTCATTGTTGGTTCTTCTTTGTCTTTCGATGTAGGATATCTTTTTTGGTAGGTTCCAACACTTTTTGGTCGATGGTTGTTTAGCAGTTAGTTGTGGTATTGGTGTCTTTGTAAGAAGAGGTGAGCTCACATACTTCTACTTCGCCATCTTGTCTCCGTCCCTCTAATCTTACTTCTATTGGGGAAACATGTCTCACCCTTCCTGGCACTGAAATATCCCAAACCCCTGGATGCACCTGTTCTCTAAGTTCTCGGGGAGTGTCTTGGGGATCAGCAAGCGGACTGTCTGAGGTCACGTGTAGGAGTATTCCCTGCTCTGGTTTGTCACCTTGTTGAACGTCACCTTGTTCTAAGAAAATACTGGCCCTCAATTTATTTAGTAAGTCTTTTCCTTCTGAGGAGGGGGACAGGACATTCTGACATATACAAAAGTGAGTGAGCAATAATTATAGACCCAACTCCACAGGTAAGGGGAGATAAATCACCTTACCTTTGCCTGTCCATCAACTCTTGTCACAGTACAGTCACAGTTGGAGAGGAGGCCAGCCAGCCAAGTTAGAATAGAGCAGGTGGCTCCAGTGTCCATAAGAAATTACATTCTCCTACTTGCCACAATGAAGGTAACCCAAGGCTATGCTGGAGTGATGAGGATGGATTGAGTAGGATCAGGCAGGCACTCAGCCCCATCCCTCAGCATGCTGGAATCTGAGAGATTTGGGAGGAACTGGAGCCAACCAGGGTTGTCCTTCAGGCATCTCACAGGAGGGCACTTGGGACATTCCCCTTTTCCGTGCCCCTCCTTCCAAGAATAGGTACACTGATTTTAGCCCAGGAGGCTTCTCCACTCTCTGTCTGATCTTCTCGGCCCCCTAGGGTCCCCTCGAGGTGGTGGGTGAATCAGAGCATCCAAAAGCTTCATTTTGTTTACTAATTTCCTATCCTTGTTAGCCTCCTTTGTTAAATCTCATTTATTACAGACCTTGAAAGTCTCTTCTACCAAGGTTGACAGTGAGGTTTGGGGCCCAGCCTCAAGCTTTTAAAATTTTCTCCTGATATCAGGAGCAGACTGGGTGATAAAATTCATGGCCAATAGCAACCTCCCTTCTGTGGAGTCAGGGTCTGTATCAGTGTACTTCCTGAATGCCCCTGTCACCTGGCTCAGGAAGACTGCCTGGTTTTCATCTCTTTCCTGTGTAACTTCTCAGGCCTTATCATAATTTATAGCCTTCACCATACACTTCTCATTCTTTCTGATAAACAAGTAATATAATGTCTCATTTTAGCCTGGTCCACACAGTTTTTGTAGTCTCAGTGTGGGTCATGATCTCGATTGTACCACCACCTGTTTGATAAATCTGGTGGTGCAGATTGGTGGCCAATAGGCCATCTGCATGTTCTCTGGCCTTCCTTGCTATACGTTCCTGTTGTCTGGGGTGCAACAGTGGGCCAGAATAATTGTGATGTCCTGCCAGGTCAGGAAGAACCTTAACCCCAGCATGATAAACTCATCCCTAAACTTGTTGGGATTCTCTGAGAACCTGCCAAACCTCTCCTTACAGATTCTTAGAACCCCCACCAGGAAGGGAGTATGCACTCTAGTACTTCTCCCATTCCCATCAGCTATTTCTGAAGGGGGTTAAGGCCCTGTGAAGCAAAAGTGGGAGCTAATTTTAACCTGATTGGAGCCCCATTGGGGACAGCACTGGGGGCTCCGATTTTGGGGTTTCTGATTTGAAAGTGTAAGGTGGGGGTCTAGGGGCTGAAAGCGATGTTAAATGGAGGAAACAGGGTTCTGAGAAGGAGACTTGGTGAGCTGATGGCTTATCAGCCATTGGAAGAGAGGGTCTCTGAGGAGGTCTGGCTCCCATTCTTTTGGCAAAACGGAGAGGACACACACACACACACACACACACACACACGGCGAGAGTCCCTCAGACCAGGGTCTCAGTAACATTTCATAAAAGCCTCCACATAAGGGAGTGCTTACAAAGTAGGTCCAGTTGTATAATGGTGTTAAAATTAAGGGATCCATTCTGTGGCCAGTTCTCTCAGTCACCCAGGGCATATTGGGGCCAGGCTGTGTTGCGAAAGAAAATCCACTTATTTCTTTTTAAGTCATCTAATTTAAACTGTCCCCAATTGCTAAGAATACCAAAGAGGAGAATCTTTGGGGATTCCCTGGGCATTTCCCACATGTACATATAAATCTGGGGCCGACAACTAGAGATGCCGGGGGGCCAGAGGGAGCCCTCGAGACCTAGAGTAACAAAACCAGAGGGGAAGATGGCAAAGGAGATCACAGAATTCCCATCCTCAGAGCTGGTGACACAAAACAGAAAGGTCTTAGGGGTCGTGAAGGGGGTGACCCAATACAGAGTCTCCAAGATGAAAGGAGACAGGAGTATAGGTATGAAGAGCAAGGGAGAGCAAGAGGGAAGAGAGGCAGAGGGAGAGAGATTACCATTTAAACCGCCCCTCTGAGGGTTTCTATTCAGGCACTTCCAATTTGTTTCTTGAAAGGCCAGGCACCAGCCATTTCACACAGAAAAGTCTGCTGCTTCAGCCTGTTCCTGATGGGACTTCTCTTGATGACAGGAAAAAACAAGATGAGAATTTTGTGATGATCAGAGTGCTATAGCCACTACATGATGTGAGCGTTGAGCCTCTGTAACTCTCAGAAATCTCCCATCAGGGAGAGCTCGCTGGACCAAGATCTGCACAGTATGAGGTGAGCCTCTCCCACCTCTTTTTGTCACCCATCAGGGTGAGCTGTTGCCAGCCAGAGGGAGTATAGTGTCACAAGCTGCGAGGAGTTAGGCTGTAGCTGCCTGACATCCATTTTCTCAGAAGGTTAGGACACAGAAGGAGAATAGAAAAAGAAGTATAGATAAAGAGAGGGAAAAGGACTGAGGGGCCCGAAGGCAGACTTACTAAACGCGGTGACACTGAAGCAAAAGGTTCAGGTGGCCGCATGTCAGCAGAGAGGAAGATTTGGCGGTCCTCTGGGGGGCAAGATAAACAAAAGCCCCTAAGGACACTAAGGGTGTCCCTTAGTGGTCACTAAAATATGTTACTGACCTCGGTCCTTAGACTCTTTAATAAATAAAAATTAATAAGAGGCCAGCAAGGATTTCAGACAAGGCATTACTGGGGCTTGTGCTGCAGCATGAGAGCAAAAACAAGAAAACCTCACTTCCCAAGAGGAGGCAAGCTAGTTCCTTAAAGGGAGTAATAACAGGAGTGGATCAGTGGATTGGGCAGGAGGCTTTGCTTAGCGGGGACCGTCCCCCCCGCTTGGTGGTGCTGTGTGCAGGGATCATGCACAGAAGCCTGCCTTTTGCTCCAGGCACCTAAGAAATGGTGGTTGGTTTGTGGCCTTTTTGTATCTTTTTGTTCATAATTGCTCCAACTGCACATGTGTGAAGTTATTTTTAGCCCCTTATAGTTTCTTCGTATTCTGTTGCTGGAGAGGTTTGTCCAGTTTGACCCTACTATAGAGGGTCCCAGATCACAGACTATCTCACAATCATGACAGTTTTTTTTTTTTTTTTAGTTTCCTAGATTTCTTGTAGATAAAATACTCCAGGATCATCTTGTACATTTTCTATTCCAGATCTGACTCAGACAGTTCTCGAAGGAATACTGGCTGTTATTTTTTCTTTTTCATTGCATTTAAAGATCAGAACCTGGGTTCAAGTGGCCACTTTTTCTTAGGTCTTTTACTGACAGAGCTACAGACCATGCTTCTTTTTTTAAGACGAGATAGAATGAGTTTATAAAAGCTTTAAATCTATTACTACATACTGGTAAATAATTACAATATAAAAACTGAAGCTAACAGCCCTGAAGTGGACTGTGTTTTCCATCATGATAAGAAATTGAGACCCTTGGAAATTGACCCTTGATGGTCTATAGGGAATAGTGACTTCATTTTTCTAACCCCTCCCAACCTTGCTAAATTTGACTAAAAGCAGTGAAATCTGAAAACAAAAAAAAACAAAAAAAAACAAAAAAACTAAAGTCATATTGAACACATACACCAAGTATATAACTTCACTAAAATTTCCTGTTTTTAAAACTCAGCAACTTTTTTTAAATTAAAGAAAACCTCTGCCAATAGGAAATAAATTTATTAGCATTCACTGACTCAAGAACAAAATTATTTTCATCCTAGAAGAGATCATTCATCTTACTATGTGAATTTTATAGGTAAGGGAACTTGCACAAATGGATTCAGTGATGTTTTCTCAATGAAAGTGATAGAGGTCAGTTATTTAAAGATAGTGCCATATCGCTTGCTCCTTTTGTTTTCCTATACCCCACAGGCTCATTACCTCTTCTTTTTTTAAATTTTTTATTGAAGTGTAGTTGACTTACAATATTGTGTTAGTTACAGGTGTACAGCAAAGCGATTCAGTTCTATGTATATATATATACTTTTTCAGATTCTTTTCTATTATATGTTATTACAAGATATTGAATATAACTCCCTGTACAATACAGTAAATCCATGTTGTTTGTCTGTTTTGTATGTAGTGGTGTGTATCTCTTAATCCCATACTCCTAATTTATCCCAGCCTCCCTTTCCTCTTTGGAAACCATAAGTTTGTTTTCTTTGTCTGAGTCTGTTTTGTATGTAGATTCATTTGTATGTAGATTCATTATTCTTTAGATTCCACATATAAGTGATATCATATAATATTTGTTTTTCTCTAACTTACTCAGTATGATAATCTCTACGTCCATCCATCTTGTTGCAAATGGCAACATTTCATGCTTTTTTAAGGCTGAGTAATATTCCATTGTACACATGTATCACTTCTTCATTCATCTGTCAGTGGACACTTAGGTTGCTTCCATGTCTTGGCCATTGTAAATAGTGCTACTGTGAACATTGGGGTGCATGTATCTTTTCGAGTTAGAGTTTTCATCCTTTTCCAGATATATGTCCAGGAGTGGGATTGCTGGATCATGTATTAGCTCCAATTTTAGTTTTTTAAGAAATTTCCATGCTGTCCTCCATAGTGGCTGCACCAATTTACACTCCCACCAACAGTGTAGGAGGGTTCCCTTTTACACACTGTCTCCAGCATTTATTATTTGTAGACTTTTGATGATAGTCATTCTGACGAGTGTGAGGTAATACCTCATTGTAGTTTTAAATTTGCATGTGTCTAATAAGTAGCAATGTTGAGCATCTTTTCATGTGTCTTTTGGCCATTTGTGTCTTTGAAGAAGTGTCTGTTCAGATCTTTGGCCCATTTTGATTAGGCTGTTTGTTTTCTTGATATTGAGCTATATGGGCTATTTGTATATTTTGGAAATTAACCCCTTGTCAGTCACATTGTTTGCAAATATTTTCTCCCAGTCTGTAGATTGTCTTTTCATTTCGTGTATGGTTTCCTTTGCTGTGCAAAAACTTATAAGTTTGATTAGGTCCCATTTGTTTATTTTTGCTTTATTTCTTTTGCCTTGGGAGACTGATCAAAGAAAATAATGCTTCAGTTTATGTCCAGGAATGTTTTGCCTGTGTTCTCTTCCAGGAGTTTGATGGTCTCATGACTTATATTTAGATCTTTAAACCATTTTGAATTTATTTTTGTATATGGTGTGAGGGAGTATTCTAATTTCATTGATTTACATGAGGCTGTCTAGCTTTCTCAACACCAGTTGGTGAAAAGACTGTCTTTTCTGCATTTTTTATTCTTGCCTCCTTTGCTGAAGAGTAACTGACCATAGGTGTGTGGTTTATTTCTGGGCTTTCTATTTTGTTCCATTGATCTGTATGTCTGTTTTTGTGCCAACAAAACACTGTTTTGATTACTGTAGCTTTGTGCCATTGTCTGATGACTGGGAGGGTTATGTATCCAGCTTTGTTCTTTTTCCTCAGGATCGCTTGGACAATTCTGGGTCTTTTGTGGTTCCATATAAATTGTAGGATTATTTGTTCTAATTCTGTGAAAAATGTCATGGGTAATTTGATAGGGATTTCATTAAATCTGTAGATTGCTTTGGGTAGTATGGCCATTTTAACAATATTAATTCTTCCAATCCAAGAGCATAGGATATCTTTCCATTACTTTGAATCTTCTTCAGTTTCCTTTATCATGTTTTATAGTTCTCAGTGTATAGGTCTTTCATCTCCTTGGTTAGGTTATTCATAGGTATTTTTTTAATGTGATTTTAAATGGGATTGTTTTTTACTTTCTCTAATATTTCATTGTTAGTATAATGAAATGCAACAGATTTCTGTATATTAATCCTGTATCCTGCTACCTCGCTGAATTCATTTACCAATTCTAAGTCTTCATGTGGAGAAAATAGAGTTTTCTATATAGAGTATCATGGCATCTGCATATAATGACAGTTTTACCTCTTCCATTCCAATTTGACTACCTTTTATTTCTTGTCTGATTGCTGTGTCTAGGACTTCCAATACTATGTTGAATAGAAGTGAGAGTGGGCATCCTTGTCTGGTTCTAGAATTTAATGAATGGGAAAGCTTTCAGCTTTTCACCATTGAGTATTATGTTGACTGTGGGTTTGTCTTAAGTGGCTTTTATTATGTTGAGATATGTGTCCTTGATAACCCAATTTGGTGAGAGTTTTTATCATGAGTGGGTGTTGAATGTTTGGTAGAATTCCCCAGTGAAACCATTTGGTCCTGGACTTTTGTATGCAGGGAGATTTGTTGTTGTTTTTTTACCAGATTCAGTTTCACTTCTAGTGATCAGTCTGTTCAAATTATCTTCTTGACCCAATTCTGAAAGACTGTATGTTTCTAGAAACTTGTCAATTTCTTCTAGGTTCTCCAGTTTGTTGGCATGTAATTCCTCATAGTATTTTCTTATGATTTTTTTTGTATTTCTGCAGAATTTATTATTTCTCATCTTTCATTTCCTATTTTATTTATTTCGGTCCTCTCTCTTTTCTCATTGGTGAGCCTGGCTAAATGTTTGTCAATTTTGTTTATCCTTTCAAAAACCAGCTCTTGGTTTTATTAATCTTTTCTATTGTGTTTTATCTCTATTTCATTCACTTCCTCTCTGATCTTTATTATTTCCTTCCTTCTGCTGACTTTGGGTTTTGTTTGTTCTTTTTCTAATTCTTTTAGATGGTAGGTTACTGTTGTTTGAGATTTTTCTTATTTCTTGGGAAAGGCCTGTATCACTATGAACTTCCCACTTAGGACTGCTTTTACTGTATCCCATAGAATTTTTGTAAGGTTGTGTTTTCATTGTTGTTTTTCTCAAGGTATTTTCTGATTTCATCACTGACCCATTGCCATGTTATTTAGTCTCCATGTAATAGATTTCTTCCCCCATTTCTCTTTCTGTGGTTGATTCCTAGTTTCATACCTTTGTTGTCAGATTTTTATGATTTTTATGTCCTAGTTTACATCTTCATGTTTATCCTTTTGCTATTCATTTTAGTTATAATAATTTTTACAAAATTTTTTATTGTTTTTTAATCTATAGACTGACTTATTTAAATTATATTCAGTCCTCTTATATATTTGCCCTTCCTATTTTGTTTTTCCCTTTCCTATAGATTCTTGCTTCTTTTCTATTTAAAGAAGACCTTTCAGTATTTCTTTTAGGTTAGGTTTAAGTATTGCTGTGTTCTTTTATGTTTTGGTTGTCTGAGGAATTCTTAGTTCCTCCTTCTATTCTAAATGATAATCTTGCTGGGTACAGTATCCTAGGTTGCAAATTTTCCCCTTTCATGACTTGAATATATCATGCCACTCCTTTCTGGTCTGTGAAGTTTCTGTAGAGAAATCAGCTGGTAGCCTTATGGAGGGTTCCTTGCAACTCACTCTTTGTTTTTCTCTTGCTGCCTTTAGAATCCTCTCTTTAACTTTGCCATTTTAATTATAATATGTTTTTGTGTGAGTCTGTTTCATTTCATCTTTGGTGCCCTCTGTGCTTCCTATACATGGATATCTGTTTCCTTTTTTAGGCTTGGGAATTTTTCAGCCATAATTTCTTCAAATACATTTCCAATCCCCTTTTCTCTTTCTTTTCCTTCTGGAATACCTATTATGGATAGGTTACCATGCTTTATATTATCCCATAGATCTCATGTGTTGCTTTCATTTCTTAAAAAAATTTTCTCTGTCTGCTGTTATAATTGGGTGATTTTCAATTATTCTATCTTCCAGATCATTTATTCATTCTTCTGCATTATTTAGTATGCTATTCATTGCCTTTAGCTTGGTTGTTATCTTGGCAATTGAGTTGTCTAATTTTGATTGGCACCTCTATAGTTTCTAGTTCCTTGTTACAGTGATCTGCATTTCTGTTGATAATCTTTCTTAATTCCTTTAGTACTTTTATTACATTCTTTTTGAAGTCAGGGTCTGGTAGACTGGAGAGGTCTGTTTCATTGTTTGCTCTTTCAGCAGATTTCTCTTGTTCTTTTCATTGGGAATAGTTCCTCTGCTTTTTCATTTTACTTAAATTTCTCTGACTCTGAATTTAGGAGAAACAGTTATCTACTGTGGTCTTGAAGGGCTGCTTTTATGTGGGAGCATCCATGTGTAGACTGTTTGAATCCAATATTTTTGGTGCAAGTGCTCTTTTTGTTATGTATGCCTGCCACGTCTTTACTCAGAGTGTGTAGGCCATTGTCCCCTTGATGGGGATGTGTTTGGTGTTGTGGTGACGAGAGCCTGCACTGGATGTGCAGATCCGCCACTTTGCTCAACAGCTGTTCACAGCCGTGTTGAGGGCAGGGTCTGCTCCCCAGTTGTTAGAGTAGAAGCCCCTAGATCTAGTTCTAAGCGGCAGTATGGGATAGGTGGAGCTGGATCAGTACTGCTGTGAAAATAGCCACTGTGTATTCCTCCTCAGGAGCTGTCTCCAGGACATGTGATACTATAATGCTGCCTGCCACCCATTGTGTGCACCCACAAATTCCGTCACTGCTGACCCCACACCCTTCTCTGCTGTAGAATCACTGGCAATTGGCCAGGCTGTCAGTACTGCTTCTGACAAGTCTGGGCTCTCAAATTCTGCAGCCACTGGAGCTGCACCCAGCTGTGAAACTGTTGACAGTGGGGATCCTATGGCAGACCCATGCCCTACCCTTTGCATGCTGATGATGGGGCTCCTATGGTGGGCTGGCGCTCCATCCTGTGCAAGTCAACAATAGCAGCCTGGACCTCACTCTAGGCCCTTCAGACTGTCTGTATGCAGCCAAACTGAATCCTCTCCCTGGGTCTGTCCACTGAAGCCTGAATTTTGGCACTCAGCTGCTTCAGGCACCAGCAGGAACCCTGGTGAAGGGGTTTCCCAGGGCAAGGGAACCTTTCCTATTTCACAGCTCCCTCCCAGGGTGCAGGTCCCATTTGATTCCTTTTTTTTCCCTTTTGTTCTACCCAGTTACATGGGGATCTTTCTTGCAGCTTTCATTGTATAAGAGATCTTATGTAGATTTCAGTTGGTATTCTGTGAGAATTGTTTCACATGTAGATGTATTTTTGATACGTTTGTAGGGGGAGGTGAGCTCCATGTCCTTCTACTCTACTCTTGATATTCTCCCCTATTTCTTTTTCCTTACTTTTAAATCTTGAATCTCTTGATATCCTTTATGCTATATGAATGTAAAACAAAACAAGAAAATATTTTTTCAGGGGGTATATATTATTAATAAAGGAGGGAAAATTTAATTGATAATCACTGGTGGATTCTGTTTTAAGTATTTGAAATCGGTGTCTTTGAGCCAATGAGTTTCAAAATGTTTAACCTTCAAATTTCTTCAAATAAAACTTTAAACAATCCCTCAGACTTTAAAAAGAACTTTGAAAGACATTTTTCTAAATATTAACCTTCAGAGATTATCTGGACAGAATTTTCTTCTCCAGTCATGTTAAAACCACTGTAAAACTTTCCAATATTACAATAAATCTGGAATGGAGAAGCTGAACAGAGTTTCATTTTTTTTGTTTCTGAAACTTTCATTAATTAGAGTTAGTCTCCTATCAGGACAGAAAGAATACCTTTTGTCCATTAGTTTTAACTTTTTAAATGGCAGAAAATTGCTTCAAGGCATATCATTAGATATTGGTGTGCCTACTCATTTTCTCCTGTCACCAGAAGATACCACTTGATCCCTGTCAGCACTTCAGCCTCCTTTCCATTCAACATATGATTAGCTAGGAGATGGGTCAGAGAGATACAGCTGCATGAAATTATACAACACATGCTTTTGCACTGATTTTTGAGAGAATAGATTTTTGCTGCCCAGTAAATCAAACCTATACAGGTTTGATTTAATTATGTTCCATAATTAACATAATACTCTGCTGTCCCTGTGTATCAGAAAATAAAGAGCAAATACTTTCTGTCAATAATTAGACCTTTTACAAGTTACTTCTTAAATCCTTACACTACCTATATCAGGTCAAGGTGCTGAGCCTCTGGGGAAGAGTACCATTATAGATAATGCTAAGTACTGAAAAGAACACATTAAAATAGAGATAAATTTATTTTGAAATTCAGTCCTTTTCTACATTTGCAATTTTTTTCCATTTTAGAAAGTCCTTTTTCATATCTATAATACATACCTTGCCTCTAATTTCTAACATGCAAAGGATATAATTACAGGTTGTCATAAGGAATGCTATAAATGTTTGAAATGGATTAATTAAATGCCACTGCTACATTTTTAAAAATATTTTTATGTACAACAATTGAAATTGTGAATGTTTGATTTATTCTCCACTTCTTTTCATCAATTTTTAAAAGTATATTGGTATATGGTATCATATAAATCTTTTTTATATTAAAACATGCTTTGTATTTTTCTGTTTTCATTGCACATATGAGTTAATAGCACCCATTAATAGGATAAAGCAAGTCAAAATGGTCAGAATCACAAAACACTTGTTTCTGTATCCTGATAAATTTAATTTATGTACTTTTTAGATAGATTTTCACTAAAAGAACATGCTTTTTTTGTTTTTTCAAATATCTACACATAAATTGATATGGAAAATTTAAGTGCATCATTTTGAAGTTGAGTCTACAAGGCACTGAAATAAATATGTAAAGTTGCTACAAGGCAACTTTAAATAACTATATAAATAATAGGCTGGAAAACGTTCCTGAAAAAATATATTATTTGACTAATAGATAAAATAATCCACAAAAATGATCAATCAGTTTTCCCAGTATGAAACAAAGCTTGAGATGGATATGTACTGACACATAAAAGTATAAAAAAACAATGATTTTTATGGTCTATTTCCAAAGTCTATTCCTTGTAATTAATAAAACTAATCTAGAGAAACTATCTTATTTCAACTATTGGTATATCAGCAATCTTAGAGAAAATATTTTCAGCAAAGGTATTTGTAGGCTTTTGCTTTGGAGAAATAATACTGTTCTATTTGTCTTACTCAGAGTCCATCCAGTAATCTAAAGTTCACTTTTACTATATCAAACATTTTACTAGGATGTTCATGGTAGCAGTGACAGTCCCTTTATTTCCCTTTATTCTTCTGAAAGATATATACTCGCTTTCTGATCTTTTAGTAACCTTTATAGAAATTTTAACATGCCTTCTAAACTTATCAAATTCTAAAATCAAAGTTACATATTTACCCTTCTGTTGAGCACTTTAGCTCCTATCCTTCCCTTCCTGACTTACAGGCTGTTATTTTTGTGTATTTGAGTTCTATCTTATGTTAACCCAAAGAAATATTATTATTCCTTTTTAGAGTCAATTTTTGTGTAGATTTATAACTATATTTGACACTTTCTTTGCTCATCATATCTTTATGTATCTCAGGCCTTCTAGTGGGATCATTTTCCTCTGGCTAAATAATATCCTTTGGAATTTTATTTAGCAAGGTTTTCTTGGTAGCAAACTCAGTTCTGTTGTTGTTATTGTTGTTTTGTTTGGAAAAATGGGACCGGATATTCAGTTCTAGGTTGATAGTTATTTTTTCTTAGCTCATTTTAGTTCATTGCTCGCTGCTTTCCATTGACACTTTTGAAAAGTCAGCTACTGACTGCTGCCATTCTTTGGAGGTGAACTGTCTTTTCTCTCAGGCTGCTTCTGAGATTCCTGTTTTCCTTTGGTGTTCTGTAGCTTCATTTTGATATATATCTGGTGAGAATTTCGTTAAAGGCTTTCATCTTAGAAGTCACTGGACTTTCTGGGAGGCAGTGACTTCATTGGTAAGCAGTTCTCCATGGGTCTCTTACATTCCTGTACATCTTGTGAAGAGATATTGGCAGCTTTGTTCTGGATTATCTTTTTAAGGGTATCTGATAGAAAACAGCCTTGGAATATAGAGAGAGTTTTCCTCCAGGTCAAAGGACAAATTTGTTTCCTGATCAGAATAATAAAAACAATGTGTCCCTCTGGGTAAATTGGGCAGGATTGCTAACATCACCTTTAAAATTTTGTGTTCCCTAAACTCGGAGTTCCCCAGCTGTCACACAATATACTGTGAACACCATCCACCTAGATCTTCCTCTGCATCTCCCTTGTCAGATTTGGAGGTCAGGAAAAACATAAGCAAACATGAAGCTCCAGATCCCTACTGGTCCATGAGTAATAAAGTCCTTTCCCTGACCAGGGCATGTTGTGTCTTCTGTGGCCAACTAATTTGAAAGTAGTATAAAATCTCAAACCCTTCAAAGCTCTTGAAAGACATTTATTAGTTCTGCATAATTCTTGAAGCCATCATTTATTTATTCCCCTTGTCACATTCTTTTTCTTCTCTCCTTCTGGTACCCTAATGCAATATTGTTAGTACTTTTTACTCTATTTTTCTTCCTTGATATTTCTTCCATGTGTTTCATCTTTTTCTTTGCCACATTCCAATTAATGTCTTCAGATATAATTTCCAGTTCACTAAAACTATAATCTACTGTATTGATCTGTTAGGGCTGCCATAACAGAATACCACAGACTGGGTGGCTTAAACAACAGAAATTAATTTTTCTCACAATTCTGAAAACCAGAAGTTCAAGATCAACCATCAAGGTTGGTTTCTGGTGAGACCTCTCTCCTTGGCTTACAGACTGTCATTTGCTCACTGTGTCTTCACATGGCCTTTTGTCTGTGCGCATGCATCCCTGATGTCTCTTCCTCTTCTCACAAGGACAACAGTCCTATTGGATTAGGGCCCCACCTTAAGACCTCACTTAACCTTAATTACTACCTCCTTAAAGGCACTATCTCCAAATACAGTGATGTTAGAACTTCAACATATGAATTTGGGGGTGGAGGGGACACAATTCAGTCTGTAACATCTACTAATGGCCATTTTTCATTTAGGGGAACAGAGAGCAGACTATTTTATTTTCAGGAATGATGTACAAGAGACTCTTACATATAGTAGACACTATTGGGGAGAACAAGAGGTTAGGAGAGGAGGAGGGAAACTTTTACTTTCCATTTTCTTTTATGCACTTCATGTTATATATTTTTGTATGGCTTTATTTTTTATCATATGGTAGACAGACTCTAAGGTGACTCCCCATAATGCCTGTATCCTGGTACTTATGCCTGTGTATAATTCCCTGCTCTTATATAATTCCTTCTTGAGTGTGGACGAGGCCTGTGACTTGCTTCTAACTAACAGAGTAGGGCAAAGGTGATGAACAGTCACTTCCATAATTACATTATAAGAGATTTCATCTTGCTTGCAGGCTCACTCTAGAGGCTCTCTCTTGACTGGCTTGATAAAGTAAGTGACTATGTTGGGAGGCCCATGTGCCAAGGAGTTGAGGACAGCCTCTAGACAACAGTCAGCAACAAGCCAGGGCCTTCAGTATTACACCTGCCAGGAAGTGATTTCTACAACAAGCTGAGTGAAATTGAAAGCAAATGCATTACATGTCGAGCTTCTCAGGGAGAACCCAGTCCTGGCCACCACACTGATTGCAGTCTTGCAGAATCCATGACCAGACTCCTGACTCACAGAAACTATGAGAAAAGAAATGTGGGTTGTTTTACACTGTTATGTTTGCAATAATTTGTTATACAGCATGGAAAATTAATACATAATCATGCATATATAACTTTAAACTATAAAAATATATTTTATTAAGTTACATCCTGTTTGACAGGCTAACAATAAAACATTTTAAGCTTTTTAAAAATTATATATGTTTTTCATTTTTGGAATTTGTATTTCTTTTCAGATATGCTTGGTCATGTTCTAATCTGTTTCTTTTTGCTCATATTTGTAATTCCTCCTTTCTTTCATTACTTTAAGAAGTACTTGTTTTAAACTATGTCTGATATTCAGTATCTCACATTATTGTGTTTGTGAACCTGTTTTGCATTGCTTCTGCTGGATCTTGCTCAAGATACTTTGTTTTCATGTGAGTTTTCTGATTTCCTACGAGAGGCTCACGCTTTCTGGAACGTTAAGTATGCGAATTACTTGAGGTCTGTGTGGAAATGGCTTTCTCCAGAGATGCTCTGCTTTTGCTTCTCCACAATCAACTCAGTCACTTCAAACTAAATTCAAAGCTTGAGGGTTTTAAGACAATCCGGTGGTGAAATCTCATGTTATGGCTGGCTTGTGGTTATTGTTTCCCTTCCATTTTTTAATCAAGTTTTAAGCCCAGCCTGACCACCTAAATTTTCAAAGTTTTCTAAAATGTTTCCTTTGCTTCAACTCACATTTACTCTCCAACTTATTGCAGTCAGTGTCTTCTGAATTCTTCTGAAACTACACTCAAGGACCACCAATAAATTTCATACTCAAAGCCACTGGCTTCCTTTAATGTCTTTATTTTACTGCTTTTAATGCTATATATCACTTTTTCCATGTCTTTTGTACTGTATTCTTTCTTGCTTCTCCTACCAACCATCTCCTTCTCTCCACCCCAATATCCTTCACATTCCTTATTCCTTTCCTGACTGACAAAATTCTTTCAATGCCCAATGTTTGGTCCTAACTCTCTCCTTAATTTTTCCTGTTTTCTCCTTCATTTCTTGTCTTCAAATAGTAACTGCAATTTGATGTTACCCAAAACTATTAACTCCAATAATCCTGACATACTCATAAGTCCAGATCCATAGTCATAATAGCCTGTGTAGTTTATTCATTAGATTTCTATCTAGCAGTCAAAGTGACCAAACATAAATTTACTGTTTTTCAAAGTCTGTCTCTTTTGCTTATTTTCAATAATAATAATAATAAAAACAACTGACACTTATGTAGAAGGTACAATGTGCCAGATATTTCTCCCAGTGCTTTACAGCTATTAAACTAATATAAAAAGAACCTGTAATGTAGAGATTATCATTATTTCCTTTTTATAAATGATGGAACTGAGACACAGAGAGCTTAAATTATTTGCCTAAGGTGACACAGCCATTTAGTTGTTGATCTAGCACCCACTAGGCTCCAGGGTCCTTTCTTGGTAGATGTTCCCATAAAAAGCTAGTTAATATAGTAGGTCACCAATTCGTTCTTCCCAGACACTTACATACATATGTGAATTCTATGTCTAAACTGTCCCATTAACCAAACTGTCACATATCATAATAATCAATAGAAATAAATTAAAATTTTGTTGTAAATCCTAAGTCCTTAATTCTTACTGCTAGACTAATTAATGTACTAGACGTAATTAAATCAGCATAAATATCATAGTTGAATTTCATGAAAAAGATCAGTAAATGTTATGCCCATTAATAACTTCTGTAGCTATTCAAACAAATATAATGCAATAAGGATAATTAAATCTTGTGCTTTGGGGAGCAAGTAGGTTTGCTTAAGGAACAGAAAGGAAAATATGCCTTTATTCTCTGCCCTAGGGAAAACAGTGAAATAACTGACTAGGTATATTAATGGGGTAGTAGAAAGGGTAACATCTGTCGTTCTCTGAAATATCAGATCTTTGGCTGAGGTAGAATTAACTGACTCATATCTGATATTGAATTATAATAACTTTCATTTACAACATGGTGGGAACAGGCTCTATTTTAATTTCATTTTAGTTTTAATTTACTAACTATGGTATAGAAAATGCATGCTGTCTCATAAATACAACACATATTACATTTTAGAAGGGCCTGGCAGGATATTCTTCTAATGATTTATTTCTGTTTTCAAAGTTGATTTCAGTGGTATTGAGTTCTCAGAGCAAAAGCTTTCTTTTTCTTTCTAAGGTTCCCACACTAACCTGAATCTGAATTATCAATAGACTATTGCAGTCAGCAGAAGTGAACATGTAGGTATTAGCATGATGACTCTGAAAAACCAAACCAGTTATAGAGCAAAAATCCTCAATTATAATTCATAGAACACTGTACCATTTTTAATACTTTAAGAATAAAGATGCTCTAGTATTGGTAGCAATTATCTGAATAGACCGTATTGAAGATTCAAATTTAATGCCTAAAAAAATGATAATTTCTAATTTTAAATATATACCTGCTTGCACAATTACCAATCTGCCTACCTTAGCGGCCTCATATACTAATAGTGGTAAGTTTTAACAGGCTGAAGAACTCTAATTCCAAGTCTCAATTTCAGGTTGTGAGTGTATTTTTATTTTAATACCTTCCTAAAATTTAATTTTATTCCTATCTGTCCTCATTTTTTTTTTCATGCCTGGGCCTCTGGGCTGTGCCAATTTGTATATTTGAATTAGTGCACCAAATAATGTTTGAAGGTCTAATCTTATTAAATGCCTTTAAATCCAACACTTCCCCTGATTGGTTAGACTTTATTAGTTAACCCATATGTTATCAAAACCTTATGCTGGCTGCCTAATTGGTTGTCTCTGAGGGTCATATGGACCAAATGGTTTCCTTAAAAAAACAGTATCGAGGCTGGAAAATTTATGTGAAGTTAGATTTCCAAAGTAGCTCACTTTTCCACTAACGCAAAATGCCATGAATTATAGAATTTACGGTTGACTAATTACTTAAGAGTTGACAGTTGTTGAGCTAAGGATTTTTCATCTCATTTTCCCATCCCTGAGTAAAGCTTTGTCACAGGCAATTTTAAAGAGGAGAGTGAAATGATTTATATGTTCCATATGCTACAATTGTACTAATGGTAAAAGGAATACTTCACTGGGTAGTAATAGGCCTAAGGAAAGAAGAAAGAAAATAACTGATAGTTAACTATAATAACACATCAAAATATGAACAACTTTCCTTCAAATAAAGATATAAATAAATTCCAGTGGCCTTATACAAGAGGAAGCAAAAGATACCAGGAGTGTAGGTATACTATAAACTATATGGAATATATTGATACTTAAAAAGTGTATGTGTCTATGACTTATCCTGTCAGTTATATATAGGACATAATCAGTGATGAAATTAAGCAACAAACTGTTTAAATGACACAAGTCTCAGAAGATACTCTACTTCTCAGGATTAAATAGGATGAACTCAAGATGGGAGATGATTTCCTTAGTCACCTCAGGTTGAGAAATAGCAGTTAGGGGACTTCCCTGGTGATGCAGTGGTTGAGAATCCGCCTGCCAATGCAGGGGACACAGGTTTGATCCTTGGTCTGGGAAGATCCCATGTGCCATGGAGCAACTAAACCCATGCGCCACAACTACTGAGCCTGTGTGCCACAACTACTGAAGCCTGTACACCTAGAGCCTGTACTCCGCAACAAGAGAAGCCACTGCAATGAGAAGCCCACTCATCACAATGAAGAGTAGCCCCCATTTGCCACAACTAGAGAAAGCCCACACTCAGCAGTGAAGACCCAACCCAGCCAAAAATAACCCGGTTATTCTAGAGGAAAGGATTTCCTACTGTAGAAGAGAATTATAGATAAGATCTTCTGAGTAAAGACAGCTAAAATAAAGTATAAGACCACTCTCCCCAAGGGACTAGCCAGATAAGCATATTTATGGGATATTAGCCTTTACCATCCAATGCAAGTCTCCTTATGCATAAAGCTGCAAGAGAGGATTTGAAACAGGCCCAGTTGCTTACCCATTCTTTTTTTTTTAATTGAAGTATTCTTGATTTATAATATTGTTAGTCTCAGGTGTACAGCAAAGTGATTCAGTTATATATAAGTGATACCATATAATAATTGTCTTCCACTGTCTGACTTACTTTACTTAGTATAATAGTCTCTCGGTCCATCCATGTTGCTGCAAATGGCAATATTTCATTCTTTTTTATGGCTGAGTAATATTCCATTATATATATATCACATCTTAAACCAGTCATCTGTTGACGGGCACTTGGGTAGTTTCTGTGTCTTGGCTATTTTAAATAGTGCTTCTGTGAACATTGGGGTACATGTATCTTCTTGAATTACTGTTTTCTTTTTTTCTGGATATATAGTGTAGATAGGAATACTCGACAATAGGGATTAGAAAACCACGTCACTTCTAAACCTGTGAACACAGATCTTAAGGAGAGACAGTCCAGTGCAAGGTTCTTCTGTTTATCATAATTGCTTAGTAATATTAACCTACTAAAATTTTGGCTTCTTTTAATACCAGATGTAACCAATTTTTAAATTTACCTGTAAAAGTAATAATAATAACTTCTTTTTACATAGAATCAGGGTTTAAGACTTAGACTTACCTCCCCAAAACTTGGGTGTGTTTGTGGCTGTTGGTGTGTGTGGCAGAAATAAGGAGCAGGCCCCTTTTAAAACTTGTGATATGTTTCTGAAAGAAATAGTACAATGTTGGCTGAATAGGTCTGTCATAATTACAATACAGTGATTAATAGGACACTACAAGTGCTGTTATAGCATTTTGTTGTACAAAAGAATGGTTGAATGCTTAGTCTCAAAATTTACTAAAATGAAAACTAAAATGAAAATTGCAAAACTATTATATCTGCTTAGCAAATGGAAATTGTTAACATAGGTATATTCAAGAAACATTTCGAAGAGGAAAATCTAACCTAAAATTATTGTATTAAATACACCTTTTCTTAGCAATTAATAATATGTTCCTCTTATAATTAGTAATACAAAAGTTTAATAACCAGAATTCATAGTTGAAATTAGCATATTATCATTAGCATAACTATATAAGTGTATCATTATGTCATTAAAAATAGGACATTCTAACAGCATAAATATCTTTTAATGGTAGAATTATATATAAGAACAAAATTATAGTTAAAATATTTCATCAGCTTTCAAAACCTTTGTGTGTGTCATCATGACTATTTATTGTCTTAATGAAAATATAGGCTTATAATATGCCAAAAATGGGTATAAAATGAATTAAAACTGGTAATTCAGTTGAGAACAACATGGACCACAATATACTGAGTCATTATGCTATGTCAAATCTTTATTGGAGATTTGCTATAGTGCATTATATATTCATTACAATAAGATTAGGTATATATTATTACTACCATTTTAAATATAAAGTACAACCAAGAGTTAGTATTTAAAATTCTGGTTTAGCTATTCAATATACGCTTAACCACTAGGCTATGGCTTCATTTTTAGCTGTACAGTTAGAGTAAAGATCATGTCTTCCTGAAAGCATCTGATTCTTTCTCCTTTCCTTATCACAGGACTTGGAAAAGTTTCACTCAATCATGACATCAGGTACAAAGTCCAGTATCTCTTGATCTGGATGAGGTCTAGTTGCAGTGTCTCTTGATCTGAAGACCTGTGAACTAAAAGAGTCAAATTATCTGTTATATGATGGCAGAAAAGTGACAGGATAACTACAACAAACTCTCCCATTTGAAAGGGAAAGGATGGGAAGAATTTGGTAGTCACTGGTCCATAACAATTCTGAAATCCCATTTGACATTATCTGGGGCTAGAAAATATTCTTTGACTTAAATCCTGGGAATAGGTCCATAGACCATTGTTCTCAGCCCTGCCTTCTAGGAATTAATTTCTTTTTTAATCACATCCTTGGCCAATTATGAAGAGAAGATTGGAAAACGTGTCTTTTTGGCAATCTGTTTAACCATCTGCAGAAATTTGGGGACCAAGAAGTATTTAACATCCCAAGAACTCTTAATCTCTTCTAGTTTAGAGTGGTGGTGCTCTTTGCTAACACAACTATATTTTACAAGGTTATGGGTTTTCTGTTTATTTTTCAGGTCCACTCTGCCAAAACCTATGTCCATAATTCTTTCCACAAACCTCTTTCTCTAGATTCAATTATGTGTGTTTTGGATGTATTAAAATACTACTTTATTCATCCTAGCATCACTTTTATCTTGCTGAATGGCATGTTGTTCATTTTATAGGCATGATCTATAAGGAAGGTTAATTAATTTAGAAGTTTTAACAAAAGGTTTAATGATAACACCCTTCACTGGATCTTTATCCTGAGGTGATTTTTAGTGATAACCTCTGAGTTAGGCATTTTCCTTGAGGCTGTGTCTTATTAGCCGCAACTTTAATTTGTTGAAAAATAATTTCATTTAGCAGCTCTGCAATTCTGTATTGTCTCTACTACTTCCAAATACTGCTCAAAAACTGGCTGTTTCTTTTCAGATTTCATCATTTTTCGTACCTCTGTTTATCAGGCACATAATCCTCCAGTTGCAGGCAATAACTTTAGTAAATGTTTCAGTACTGAAATCCACAGGTCAAATTTTTCTAGTATCTCATAATAGTTTCCTCACTTTTTCTGGCCATTTATAGTAGTTTTCTTGCAGCCTACAGCCTTGATCAAAATCATATTTTGTTGAAATGGCACCTCATTTCCCAGTACCAACTTCTGTAATGGTCAACTATTGCCATAGTAAAGCTGCAGGCTATATCACCCCAAAACTCAGTGGCTTAAAATAACACTGTTATTCTTATTCATGTGTCTGCAAGTCATGTGGGGGTGTCTCTGTTGTTACCAGCAAGTCTTAATTAGGTTTAGTTCCCAGCTACATGTTTGGTTTAATCTATTCTGTACCTCTCTCATCCCTCTGAGACAACCAACTCTTTTGAGTGGGGAAAAGAGGATACCAGCTCTTTCCCAGTAGCATAATCCAAATCGTGTGTGTGTGTGTGTGTGTGTGTGTGTGTGTGTGTGTGTGTGTGTGTGTGTTTAGGTATTGTTCAGATCAATGTATTGGTGGTAGATGGATATAGCAACTTGTTGACTTTGAAGTGTTAGGCTTTATGTAAAATCCATTGCAAAAGATGGTTCTGGCTAGCATATTGGTGATATAAAATCCTTCTGTAGTTGGTGACAAGCAAAGGTAATAAGTATAGTGGATCTGCTAATGTCAGTCATTATATATATTATTATTCCTGATCAAAAAGATATTTTGAAGGAATCATTTAATGCCAAGGCCTGGAACTGGGGAGTAGAATAGGTTTTTCGCACTTAATCTGGCAGTGACAGCTGTCAAAATTATAAAGTACCCTTTATCTAGTGATCATATATTTAGCTTCTTGATCTTCAGGCAGAAACCAACATAAAGAGATTTCTTACTTTTCCCTCCACTGTATCTGCTGTTATAGATGTAGCTCATTTTGCAGGTGCAGCTATGGAAGCCATTGCTGCCTTGGCAGTGATCTCAGGAACTCACACAGTCTGGAGGCACATGATCTTTTACCAATGGACAGGGTAAAGTAGCAGTGAATAGCACTAAAGTAACAGAGTAATGGTAATACAGTAACATGAAACCTTAAAACATTGTGTTGGATCTTTGCACGTATATCTATATGTATTGCTAATGTAACTCTAAGCTGTCGGTGGTAGAAATGGGCAGAATGTCAAGCAAGTAACTATAATTGTGTGATTTACACATGGCCAAAAGTGATAAGAACTGAGTTATCTTCATTGAAAATCTAAGAATCCCTTCTAACTATGGAGTACAGACTTTGAAAGAACATCAGATTCCCTAAAGGGCTGTACTGTATGCAAAATTTGTGACCTGATACATCCATTTCAGAAATACAAATTATTCACAGGCTAGTTAGAGAGTTATGCATCCTTCAGTCATGAAGGAACTGGGTGTAGAAGCTTCTAGGCCCATTTCAAATAAGAAATGTCTTCGAATATTTTTTTTTTAGTTTCAATATTCTTTAGGGAAAAAAATCCCAGTAAAACTTCAGACCAAGATAGAGCTTCCCAGGCAGTAGTGTATTAAATCCTAGAAAGTCAGCAGTAGAATGAACTGAAGATCTGTGGGAGAAGAAAATCTTTGTCTTGTATCACCCTCTGCCACATTTGGACCTTAGGTAATAAGGAAAGGTCTAAGAAAACACATTTTATGTGTCACTAAGGTGCATTGCTTTCTGAGACAGGCACAGTGAATTGAGCCACTTCTCTATTACTGCTTGTCTGAACTTGGGGAAAATCTCATAAAACATTAAATCTTGATGTTCTTTAAAATGGTTATCCTAATCGTACCTATTTCATAATGTTGTTGAGAAGATGAAATGACTTTATATATACAATGACATTACCCTAGTACATGGTAAAAAGCAAATACAGAAAAAATAGTATCACTCTGCTCCCTCTTTCCTCTTCTTTCTTTTTTTTTCTTCTACCCACTCCAGTTTTCTTCCTCTCTTCTGTATTTCCCCTACCCCCTTTTTACCCCCAAGAATCTGGATGCTTCTATAAACATTAGATAGAATATTTATTTGATGAGTGCACAAAACTGAACCCTAGAGAAAAAATAATGAAAACAAAACTCATCTGAGACTTAGACACAAGTACCTAGGGATTTAAAAATAAGGCTGAACAAATTTTAACAGCTATACAATGGGCTGTTTCTTGTGAGCATATAAACAGCATTAGAGTCAAACATTAACAAAGTTGTGCAACATCTTGGTGTTAATGGCTTACCATTGAATAGATGTTAAGTCATGCATTCATATATTTAGAGCACAGGTTGCAAAAAAATGCATAACTTTAAATAATTTCTTGTCTTTGATTTATTGACCACCTTTATTCTAAATCCTCTATTATAATTTAAGCAACTTCTAAGACATATCTTAGAAAAAATATTGGACCATGTATCTAATCCCCAAAGTACAAATCATAGCTAGTCTATTTCAAGCCTTTTTCTTAATAGCTAGAGTATTAATGAAACAAACAGATATGTTTTATAGATATTCAGTTCCATAAAATATAGATTTGAGGGTGCTTTGAGGAAAACAGAATATTGTGTAGTGCTTTCTACTCATAATAATGCAAATTTGAAACTGTAGAGTTTACCTATAAAGAAAAGAGATCATTGTATAGTGCTTCAAACAACTCAGAGCTTTATTTTTCCATGTTATAAAAAGTCAGAAAGGAGGCAGGTGCTGACATTTTTATCAACTGGTGATGGCTGTCAGGGCCCAGGACTAAGGTCATCTTGGTTTACCTTCATAATGTGAAGAGAGATGCTACAATCCTCACATTAGAATCTGAAGCATGAAGAAAGAGGAGAAGCAAAAGAATAGAACAAAGGACCTTCCTATCAGGAAGATGATTTTTCCCCTCTTTTAGGGTCCTTTTCTAGAAGCTCTCTAGTCAGTGACTTCTGCTTATATGTAATTTGGTAGAACTGAATCAGTGGCTATTTCTGTCTGCAAGGAAGGTTGGGAAGTATAAATTTTTAGAGGTTGTTGGTGCTTACAACAAATCAGAGTTTGGTTAGTAAGGAGTTTGATTAGTACATAAGGCTATTTATTATGTAAGCAATAAAGGGTCTCTCATGCAGTTCATACTTTGGCTCCCTAACATTCGAATATAACATTCACACACATATGTCTTCCCACCTCCTCAAAGCAGACAGCCACAAAGCCCTATCCTTTTGGCATCCAGGTCAAAATATAAGATCTCTGGGTAATGTTTAATTTTTCTCATCAGGCCCGGCTATAACTCCTTGTGGTTTGATATGTAAACTAAATTACAGGTTACCTGCTCATGATACATTTGAAAAATAATCCAGGAGAATAAGGAAAATAAATATTAAACTACCATAAAGAATGGAGAATAATGGGAAATGAACAGCCCTCACTGGTCTCTAGTAATTACGAAATCCTACTAGGAAGAGTATCAAGGATTCTCTGCCTTGTGAATGAAGGAATTTTCTTGATCAGACAGTCTGTCAATCCCGTGTTCTATGAACTAGGAATACCTACTTTAAATATTGTACTCAAAGGCTACAGTTGAAGAGGATATTGGTATTATAGTGGCTGAGCACTGTTAGCATCCTATCACCTGTTGGTGCCAGTAGAGACACCCAGAATATACTCCAGATTTAAAATCACTGGTTCTTTGGTCTCAGTAGAGAAACTTGTATCAGACTGACACTCCCAATGAATGCAAGTCTAAAACATGGATTTAAAACAAAAAGCTTTAAGATTTGCATGACCAAGATCCAACAAAGAAGGGAAGGACATTGAGGTGTGGTGTATACTTCCTCCAGGTACCTGCAGATTTCCCAAGCTGTGAAGAAAGGGCAAGTGTGTATATGGCTAGGTACTTGGGAGAGTTTCACTGGGCTATGGAGGCAAAGACTGGAGTTCAGAAATGCCAAAGGGCAGGGATTTGAGGGGTCATGATACTAGAGAGAGAAATCATAGATATGAGCCTGAAATTCTCCATTAACTTTTCCTCTAAGTATTTGCCAAATGCTAAACCTCTAATGCAATGAACAAAATGCTGAAAAATAAAACAAGCAGAAAACAGCCCTTGTAGGCTAAAAATCTAAGCAGGGATTTTGATTTTCTTATGGAGTTCACACAAGTAAATCTGCATGTAATCTCCCTCTCTGCCAGAAGAAATACAATCCTTTCAAAGCAATGAAGAAGTAAACATCATTCAAGTCCTCTACAATTTTCCCATCCAATATTAGGGATTCTATGAAAAATATTGGGTATGCCAATAAAAAGTAGTTTCAAGAGGTTCCATGAGCTTTACATGAATCTGATATTAGTCTGTGTTTTGAATCTTATTTTTCATTTATTTGATTTTACAGTTACAGATTCAAGTGTGGTTTATTAAGTCTCTTGAACTTTCCTCTTTTTATGTTTTATTAGTTTTATAAACGTCCTAACCAATATACTACTTTGTTCCTAATTTTATGTTAGTTCCTAATTTTATGCTAGTCCTTTTTTGATCATATCACATAATCTTTCTGTATTTTCCATTTATTTTTTCTCTGTTCCTTAATCTTCTTATTCAATAATAAATATTCTCTTCTCTTATACAACCCTATGAATTAGGTACCATTATTATTCCTACCTTATGCAGAATCTGAGAATCAAAGGTTAAGTAACCAGTAACCAGCCCAGTAGCACAAAATTGTGATTCAAACCTGGGCAGTCTGGATCCAGAATCCATATACCTAACATTTATTCTATGCTGCCTCACACAAAATGAAGTGATGGGACTCTCATTATATAAAACAGAAATAGGAGGGAAGTCTTTCAAAATATTAACATTGATTATGTGTGGGTTTTGTGTGTGTGTACAAAATTATTAATGCTCTATCTTCACTATCATTTTTATTAAAGTTTTTCAAAATTTGTATAAGCATTGTTTTTATAGGTGAATATATTTACAAGGAAAAAACCTGAAGATCAGGAGTGGCATAAAATTATTCTGTCCTACTAGCAATGACTATAAAGAAGTGTTTTCTAGCTACAATGACTAAAATAGCAATAGTTACCTTAGGACAAAGCAAGTACTTCCGTTGTGGTTCATTCCATCAAATGCAAATATAATTTTATATATATCCTACAATTTTGGTTAAATATGAATTGGTTTTTGAAAAAATTGTAAGCGTATACTATAGCTGTCTATTCAGTAGGAAATAGTTCTTTTTAAGGTTTATCAACCATTTCAAGACACCACATTGTCATAAATTTTACTGGAATTAGCAGTTTTCTTGTTGCACTTTAATGCCCTTATTGAAGAGTTCTAGTGCATAAGCAATGTATTCCCATCACACTGTTAGAACTGAATTAAATATCAAAGTGTAGAATACTTCCCCCCAAATGCAATTTTAACAAGTTTTAGCTGCAACATATGTAGTAAATCATTTTAATATATAACAGCAATAGTACTAAACATTTGATAGGACAAACAATGCTTGGTAACTTAAACCACAGCAAAACTGAAAGTAGATTTTTAAAAAGTGCACTTTATAAAAAATAAAAATAAAAAATCTATCAGCTTGTGTAGCACAAAAAGAAGTTGAGCATGAAATCACACAATGGTATGAACAGTAACTGGTACCACAGGAGAGGAGTCATTGGAGATAAAAAGCTGCACACAGATAGATCACTTAAGCAGTTCCTGTGTCTGTGGTTACATTGCTTTTCTAAATGGTTCCTGCCATAACTCATTCACACTGATGAGACACATCCCTTCTCCTTGAGCCTAAACTATGTAGAAACTCATAAGTCATTCTGATGGTGATGGAAAAAGAAAAGCTTTTGTCCAAAGAACTCCTGATTAACAACCCTAGCAGCCACTAATTTTTAGATAAATGTTTCTTAAGTGTTACAAATACTAATCCAGCCAACCTGTTACATATGTTGCAATTTGTAATTATCAACCCAACCAAAACAAATCAAAATAATAAGTAATCAAATAAGTTACGGTGTGAAGTATATAACTGGCACAATTTTTATTTATTTATTTTTAATGTAATTTTTCCAATTTTTCACAGATCTAATCACAGAATCAGGGCTAGAGAAGCACATGTGCACCTGGACACAGAACAACGTTCACTACCCATTTCTTTGGAAACACACCGCTTGTTCCATTCCCTTCAACATTTGTAAATAATGTTTGAATACAGTTTTGAGACTCCTTCCCAAACATCATACAAGAATACTGTATTTTAAAATGATCAGAAAATTCTCTAGTGTAATTAGAGTTTTAGCATATTATTTCCAAGGGGAGTATGAAGTGCTTCTAATAAATTTCTCTCTTAGAAAAAATAAGATAGTTACAGAGAAAAATATACATTATTTCTTTGACTCATTAGTATATTCTATATATGTGGCTTTTAATTATCAAATATTTATGTATGTATTGAATATGTGTGTATATTTTTATAGCTCAGGCTTTGGAGTTAGCAATAATTATCTCTGGCCTGATTTTACAGATGATTTTTATTTTCTTCATTGAGTTATTCTATTTAAACATTTTTACACAATGGACATATATAATTAGAAAAATATTTGAAATCATACTGCAACAAAAATAGTCATTTTCATAGCAAATATTACAGATTTTTAAATTTAGATTTTGTAAATATAGGTTGGCATGTACTGCTTCTTTTATTTTCCAATTTTATTGAGATATAAATGATATAACATTGTATAAGTTTAAGAGGTACAGCTTGATAATTTGATACATGTATATATTGCAAAATTATTACCAAAAAGAGTAGTTAACACATCCATAACCTCACATAACTACCATTTCTTGTTGTTGTTGTGGGAAGAACATTTAAGATTTACTGTCTTAACAACTTTGAAGTATACAGTATCATGTTGTTAACTGTGGTCATGATGCTGTACATTAGATCTCCAGAACTTATTCATTCTATAACAAGAAGTTTGTACCCTTTGACCAAATCTAATTTTCCTCAGCCCCTGGCAACCACCATTATACACTCTGTTTCTATAAGTTCAGCTATTTTATTTATTTTTTTAATTAAGTTTTATTGGAGTATAGTTGCTTTACAATGTTGTGTTAGTTTCTACTGTACAGCAAAATGAATCAGCCATACATATATTCCCTCTTTTTTGGATTTCCTTCCCGCTTAGGTCACCACAGTGCATTAAGTAGATTCCCTGTGCTATACAGTATGTTCTCATTAGTGATCTCTTTTATATATAATATCAAGGGTGTATAGGTGTCAATCCCAATCTCCCAATTCCTCCCACCCCCCTTTCCCCCTTGGTATCCATACATTTGTTCTCTATGTTTATGTCTCTATTTCAGCATTGCAGATAAGATCATCTATACCATTTTTCTAGATTCCACATAGATGCATTAATATACAATATTTGTTTTTCTCTTTCTGACTTCACTCTGTATGACACTCTCTAGGTCCATCCAGGTCTCTACAAATGACCCAATTTTGTTTCTTTTTATGGCTGAGTAATATTCCATTGTATATATGTACCAAATCTTCTTTATCCATTCCTCTACTGATGGACATTTAGGTTGCTTCCATATCCTGACTATTGTAAATAGTGCTGCTATGAACATCGGGGTTCATGTGTCTTTTTGAATTATGGTTTTCTCTGGGCACATGCCCAGTAGTGGGATTGCTAGGTCATATGGTAGTTCTATTTTTAGGTTTTTAAGGAACCTCCATACTGTTCTTCATAGTGGCTGTATCAATTTACATTCCCACCAACAGTTCAAGTGGGTTCCCTTTTCTCCACACACTCTCCAGCATTTATTATTATTTGTAGATTTTTTTGATGATGGACATTCTGACCAGTGTGAGGTGATACCTCATTGTAGTTTTGATTTGCATTTCTCTAATAATTAGTGATATTGAACATCTTTTCATGTGTTCATTGGCAATCTGTATGTCTTCTTTGGAGAAATGTCTACTTAGGTCTTCCGAAAATTTTTTTTTGGTGGGGAGGGCTTCTGAGGAACCTCCATACTGTTTTCTATATTGATTGTACCATTTTACATTCCCAGTAACAGTGTAAAAGCGTTCCCTTTTTTCCACATCCGTGCCAACACTTATCTCTTGTCTTTGTGATAGTAGCCATTCTAGCAGTAGTGTTGTGATATCTCATTGTGGGTTTGATTTACATTTCCCTGATGATTAGTGATGTTGAGCATCTTTTCATGTGTCTTTTGGCCATTTGTATGTCTTCTTTGGAAAATGTCTGTTCATGTTCTTTGCCTGTTTTTTTTTTTTTTTTTTTTTTTTTTTTTTGCGTTTTT
>NW_006775202.1:566949-590990 GCF_000442215.2 Lipotes vexillifer | reverse complement strand
TCCTCCCGAAACGGGGCACGAACCCGCGTCTCCTGCATCGGCAGGCGGACTCTCAAGCACTGCGCCACCAGGGAAGCCCTCTTTGCCTGTTTTTTAACCAGATTGCTTTTTTTTTTCTATTGAGTTATATGAGTTCCTTATATAGATATTAATCCATTATCAGATGTATAATCTGCAAATATTTTCCCCCATTTTTTAGTCTTCCTTTTTAATTTTGTTGATTATTTCTTTTGCTGTGTAGATGCTTCTTAGTTTGATGTAGTTCAGCTTGTTTATTTTTGCTTTTAATGCTTATGCTTTTGGTGTCATATCCAAAAATCATTGCCAAGACTAATGTCAAGGAGCTTTCTGTTTCCTTCTAGGACTTTTATAATTTCAGTCTTGCATTTAAGTCCTTAATACATTTCAGGTTAATTTTTGAGCAGTGTGAGACAGGGGTCCAATTTCATTTGTGCATGTAAATATTCAAAACCATTTATTGAAGAGACTGTCCTGAGTATTCTTGGCTGAATTGTCAAAATTAGTTGACCTTGTATGTGGGGGGTTATTTCTAGGTTTTTGATTCTCTTCCATTGGTATGTGTGTCTGTTTTTATTCCAGTACCATACTGTTTTGTTTACTATAGCTTTGTGTAATATAGTTTGAAGTCAGGAAGTATGATTTGGCAAGATTTATTCTTTCTCAAGATTGCTTTGGCTATTTGGGGTCTTTAGGGGTTCCATTTGAATTTTAGAAATGTTTTTTCTGTTTCTGAAAAGGTAACATTGTAACTTTAAAAGGATTGCATTGAATCTGCAGCACATATGCACTGTGACTGCAGGGGCTAGCCATCAGTGTGTTCTCAATGGTGGATGCCAGTGATGAGAGTTGGAGCCAGCAGTGAGCAAGTGTACTGCTATAGGAGCTGGCTGTCAGCACAGGCAGGAGTCAGGCCATTGACAGAAGTCAGGACAGCTTAGGGCACCTGAGTGGCTGCAAGGGCCAGGGTTTCAGCCTGCACTCATGTGGCATGAGGGGCTAGCAATGGGCATGTGTATGGCAGTAAAGGCTGGTGATGAGAGCTGGCGCTGGTGGTGTCCAGGTGCATAGCTATAGGGGCTAGCTACAGGCACATGCACAGTAGTGGAGGCGACTGACAGGTGTTGGGACTGGGAGCATTCAGGTGCATAACTGCAGGAGCTAGCTATGAGCATAGGCAGCACTGCATGCCAGTGACATGAGTTGGGGCCAGGTCCTGACCTAAGAGCAGCTGTGGAGGCCTTGGCTGTCAGTGTCCACTCCTGTGGCTAAGGGGCTCACATGGGCGAACACATTACAGTAGAGATGGGTGACAGGAGTTAGAGCTGGCTGTATTCAATACACAGCTGCAGGAGCTATCTATACATGCAACTAGATTTTTAGGCCAGTGACAGGACACAGAGCTAGAAAAAGCCCACGAGCACGTAGCTGCTTCTTAAATATGGATATACCTCCTTCTTTATGTAAAGCCAAATTGGCTTGGAAAGTTGCTAAAATAATATTTTACAAAAATTCAATGAGGAAGAAAAATACAGTATCCACAGCAGTCAATATTAACTGGAGGATGGCACCACAAAGAGATGATGCTGTTTTATAGAAGTGAAAAACAATACGTAACTAGAAGAAATAGAATTTTAAAGAGTAGACCACATTGTCTAAATTTTACTCTGCCTAATGACATTACATTACTTTGGCTTTCCTTTTAGGACATAAGGCATTATACTGAAATAGGCTGGATATCCAGAAAAAAAAAAAAATTTTTTTAACAAGTAAAGCCATCTGGTCATTAATTTGCCTTGAAATTTCTGTGAGATGCTGAGGGCAAAGTAGCAGATGCTATCAATGAACTATGTAGAGACAATAATCAAATCATCTCGTCTTGCTTTAACATATGAAAAAAAGAAAGAAAAGGGCATAAACACAGGAAGAGGAATTTAAATGTCCTCATAATTTTAATCCAAAAGCAAAAAAGATTATTTAGTTGAGCTTCAGATTTGCATTTATTTCTACAAGATTCACTAAAATTGGGAAATGTCTACTGAATGGGAACAAATATATTATGTTGATTTCTATTAGGATATAGAGTCTTATATGTATTCACAACCGCAGTTATCCACCAAATGTGGATATTATTATTAATAATGTCATATATTACTGATGACAAATAATAGAATATTTTCTTTTAAGGCAGTGGTTTTCAACTCAGGGTGACTTTACTGCCCAGGGGACATTTGTCAGGGGCATTTGTCAAAAATGGAGACATTTTGGTTGTCACAACTGAGGGATGTTAGTGTCATTTAGTGGGTGGAGGACAGGGATGCTGCTAAACATCCTACAATGCACAGGACATCCCCCTACAGTAAAGAATTATGAGGCCAAAAATGTCAATAGTACCAAGATTGAGAAATCATGTTTCAACAAAAATATTGCATTTAAATTATTTTTAAATTTAATGTGGCTATAACACAATCCAATTCTCAAGTTATAAGAATTAGCAAATTTGATCATTTTTTAAAATAAAGAAAATATTTTTGCAGAATTCATTCTATAGACATCAGTGGGTTACAAAAATGGGGACAGATCCTATATTATACAGTGATGTTTAGACACATATTACAGTATGACATATTTTTGTGCTTTCAATGCCTTTAAAAATATTTTTCCAAAAATTCATATATATGCATTTATAGACATATATATACATATACATACATATAAATGAATGTATATGATTTAGTAATGAAGAGAAACCTTTCCTCTTAAGAGGAATTAGACCCTCAGAGAGCCTAAAAGAGGCAAAGATTTTTTTAGTTCTTATAAAACCCACCACTACAGAGACATAAATGTCCAAGAAACAAGGATAAGGCATCTGTTCACCTTAGGGAGAGTTAGAGGAAGGTTAACGTTCAAGACTTAACAACATGGGGGCTTCCCTGGTGGTGCAGTGGTTGGGAGTCTGCCTGCCGATGCAGGGGACGTGGGTTCGTGCCCCGGTCCGGGAGGATCCCACATGCTGCGGAGCGGCTGGGCCCGTGACTGGGGCAGGGGATTTAGGCTTTGGATTAACAGATTTCAATCTATCTTTTTTTTTTTTTTCCACTTTTTTTTTGTACCTTCTATTATCACCCCTCTGTAGTCTTGATTATACCTATTATACTTCCCTTCTAGGGGAAAGACAGCAAACTACTGAAAAGAGTACTTCCGTTAAAAAACAGAGAAGCATTACATTAAAAACACAGTTATGAGAGAGAACAGCTGCATTTTCATTATTATTCTAATTTATTCTCCCTTTATTCACTCCAAGCCTAAGTGTCAAGCATGGACTGTTTTTCCCATATGTATTTTACAGCGTGTTCATCATCTTGCTAACTTAGTCCTAGTTCAGAATTAAGTCAACCAGAAGAAAAAAATCTGCCCTGAAGGATTGGTGTAATTTAAATGGCACAATTTGTTCTCATCTATGTATTTCTTAGGTTTTCATAATACTAGGGTATATCAGCAGTTTTTGAAATTGACATTAAGTCACTATTATAAAGGAAATATTAAGTAGAGCTGGTTTGGTGATTCTATACAGGCATACCTGTTTTATTGTACTTGGGTTTATTGCACTTCACAGATACCGCATTTTTTACAAACTGAAGGTTTGTGGCCACGCTGTGTTGTCAGATGATAGCATTTTTTAGTTAAGTACTTTTTTTGTGTGTGTGTATGTGTGTGTAAGTACATCCCAAGTATTGCATGGGACATACATGTATTTTTTTTTTAACATCTTTATTGGAGTATAATTACTTTACAGTGGTGTGTTAGTTTCTGCTTTACAACAAAATGAATCAGTTATATATATACATATGTTCCTATATCTCATCCCTCTTGCATCTCCCTCCCTCCCACCCTCCCTATCCCACCCCTCCAGGCGATCACAAAGCACTGAGCTGAACTCCCTGTGCCATGCAGCTGCTTCCCACTAGCTATCTACCTTACGTTTGGTAGTGTATATATGTCCATGCCTCTCTCTTGCTTTGTCACAGCTTACCCTTCTCCCTCCCCATATCCTCAAGTCCATTCTCTAGTAGGTCTGTGTCTTTATTCCTGTCTTACCACTAGGCTCTTCATGACATTTTTTTTCTTAAATTCCATATATATGTGTTAGCATACAGTATTTGTCTCTCTCTTTCTGACTTACTTCACTCTGTATGACAGACTCTAGGTCTATCCACCTCATTACAAATAGCTCAATTTCATTTCTTTTTATGGCTGAGTAATATTCCATTGTATATATGTGCCACATCTTTATCCATTCATCCGATGATGGGCACTTAGGTTGTTTCCATCTCCGGGCTATTGTAAATAGAGCTGCAATGAACATTTTGGTACATGACTCTTTTTGAATTATGGTTTTCTCAGGGTATATGCCCAGTAGTGGGATTGCTGGGTCATATGGTAGTTCTATTTGTAGTTTTTTAAGGAACCTCCATACTGTTCTCCACAGTGGCTGTATCAATTTATATTCCCAACAACAGTGTAAGAGGTTCCCTTTTCTCCACACCCTCTCCAGCATTTATTGTTTCTAGATTTTTTGATGATGGCCATTCTGACTGGTGTGAGATGATATCTCATTGTAGTTTTCATTTGCATTTCTCTAATGATTAGTGATGTTGAGCATTCTTTCATGTGTTTGTTGGCAGTCTGTATATCTTCTTTGGAGAAATGTCTATTTAGGTCTTCTGCCCATATTTGCATTGGGTTGTTTGTTTTTCTGTTATTAACAATCTATCAGTCTATCAACAACCTATCTATATTGAATCATAAATATTCAGTGAAGACTGAAATAATTGCAAAAATATTATTTTTGTCTTCAACGTGATTATTAATTTCTGTGGATATTTGGAATCATAAGGACTAAAGGATTGATTTTAGAGTTGGCTTCTTCCATGCTTCTGCTACTGTTGTTTTCTTGACTTCTACTAGTCTGATTGCTATCAGTCCTCTTTTGTTAAGAATCAAAGAACATCATGAAGAATTACTTACTTTTTCCTTACAAAGATGACTTCCTTGTGACAGAGAAACTGTTTGGAAGTGCTATAAGTACATCAGCAGGGGGAATGTATTGATTGCATTATATCAGTCTTCTGAAACACTACTATGAAATATTTTGCCAATCTATAAATTTTCAGAAAGTTTTCAAAAAGGAAACACCACCTTCTTAAAAGGCTGATTGGATTAATTATACAGATGCCAATAAAACACCATATGAGCCATTTGTCTTTTATTATACATAATGCTAAGACAGAAATATTCAGTGCTGTTCACACTTGTTTGATTAAAATAATTTTCAGTTAAGAATGTATTGTTTTAAAACAATAAGAAGCTTTTGTGGTATCAATTTTGAAAAATGTGGTTAAGAACATTTATCACAGGAGAGCAGTTTCTGAACACAGTCTGGGTCAAGCAAGAGCAAATGCAAGAGTTTGCTTTTGGTTATTGGGGAATAAAAGGAAGCAGAATCTCCACATGGTAGTCTTTTATATATCCTTTTTATTACTTTGCACTTTATGTTGTTCTGTGTTTTTGTCATTAAATTACCTAAATATTTTCAAGAATAATTTATATTTTCAAGGAGTGAGGTTGGTTGGAATCTGAAAATTTCAACAAGTTGTCATTATTGGAAAAGAACATAGAATTTTAATTTAAATGTAGAATATTATTCTGGAAATGTTTCCAATTTAAATGTATGTGCATCTTTGCTTGTGATTTAATAAACCACTCAAAAGTGCTAAAGCTTTGTGTTCCCTTAACTGTCAAACAGGCTGTAGTGTTGTAGTGTTTCTTGAGCACTGGAAAATAATCGAGTGGTGGAAGGCAGAGCATATTTAAACCTGCAAATTCAGATACTTCTGGGGATGAAAAGGAAGTTTCCCCATGCTCTAGTTTTTCCCAGAGTAAGCAGCCTTCCTTTTGCATCTGTGTGCACTGAGAGCCATTCATCCCACCTGTTCAGTCCCTCTGTACCTGAAGTGTTCACTAATATCAGAGGGATCCCAGCTCCTCTCCAATGCTCACATGTTATCATCATTATCAAAGAAATTAATGCATATAACAAGAGTGTAGATAACAGATACCCAAGAGAGAGTGTGGATCAGGAAATATATACTGAAAAACACAGGAGATAAGGAAGGTGAGTGTTTTGGTGAGGAGATCAGAGTAAGAGTTACTGAGATGATTTTCAAGTGCTTAAGGTAGCAGGACCTTGGAAAGGGAAGGCAAGAGGACTTACAGCTCATGCTGTGAGCTACCAATTAGACTTAAGTTGACTTGGGGAGAGAAAAGTACATATTTTACTTCTAGATTGTATATAGTATTTCTCTGAATTCAATACTGCAGTAAGATTAAAACATAAGGAGTTCCAGAATTAATTCAAGTACATCTACTTAATTATTTAAATTCTAAAAAGCAAATAGGTCCTTGCATTCAAATTGCCATTTTAACCAGAAGCCTATTGCTTCTATATTTCTAAATAACATAGAAAGGCTATATTTCCCAAATTTATTAGAAAAAATATTTGGGGCTCTAAATCTTCTAAATAGTTGCCTGAATATCTCATTTTATTGCATGTGTAGGAATACCCTATTTTGTGCTGATAAATAAAGCACATGGTTCTTATTTACTGTTAAAATCCAAATAAATATAATGTCATGATATTAAATTTCTAGGAAAGATGGATGGTTGTGATAAAAATGTGTTATTGATTTCATTTTTTTCTCTCTGAATTTAGAGTGTAATTTTTTCTTTGTTTCTTCTGTATGCTTAACTATTAATCAGGAGGTTCCTATAAGCGAGGTTTGAGTTTCATGAAGAGTTGCCCCCAAGAATCTGTAACATGAGGTGTGAAAAATATGGTTTACAACAAATATGTTCCCAAAGACAGACTCCTATGCTGAATCAGAATGCTACTGTCCTTTGAGCAACAGATAGAATTTCTAAGTGTGTGGTTTCAGTGCCCTTTTTTCCAATCCAAGAGCTGCTATTTACAAATGTAAATAAGTGTTATTAACAAAGATCAACTGGAAATTGCTGTGGACTGAATTGTGTTCCCCCAGAATTCATATGTTGAAGACCAACGTGACTGCATTTGGAGATAGGGTTTTTTTGGTGGTAATTAAGGTTAAATGAGGTCATAAGAGTAGAGCCCTGATTCAATAGGATTAATGCTTTTATAAGAAGAAGACAGATCTTTCTCCACATGCACACATTGAGAAAAAAACTGATGCGAGAACACAGAAAGTGGACATTTACAAGTCAGAAGAGAACTCTCACCAGAAACCAAATCTGCTGGCACCTTGATCTTGGACTTCCCAGCCTCCAGAACTATAAGAAAATTAATTTCTGTAGTTTAAGCTACCAGTCTATGGTATTTTGTTAAAGCAGCCTGAGCAGACAAAATACAAATTTTAGTATGAAGAAGTGGGTGCTACTGTAACAAATACCTAAAAATGTGGAAGCAGCTTTGGAACTGGGTGATGGGTAGAGGCTGGAATAGTTTTGAGGTGAATGTTAGAAATATGAATGTTAAAGGCAACTCTGGTGAGAGCTCAGAAAGAAAAAAAGGAGAGCTGGAGAGAAAGCTTCCATCTTCTTGGAGAATACATAAATAATCATGAACAGAATGTTGGTAGAAATGTGGATGTTAAGGGCCATTCTGGTGAGAGCTCAGATGGAAATGCAACAAGTTATTAGAAACTAGAGGAAAGGTGAACCTTGTTATAAAGCGGCAGAGAATTTGGCTGAATTGTGTTGTAGTATTGTGTGGAAGGTGGAACTTGCAAGCAATGAAACAGTATAATTAGCTGAGGAGATTTCCAAGTAAAGTGTTGAAGGAGCAGGTTGGTTCCTTCTAACCACTAACAGTAAAATGTGAGAAAAGAATTGAAAAAGAAATTGTGAAGCAAAAAAGAAACACAACTTGGAAATTTGGAAAATTGTCAGCCTATCCTAAAGTTAGAATGCTTGCTCTGAAGGGAATACTAAGGGTGTAGCTATATAACCACTTGATAAAGAGATAATAGGTGTGACTCAGGGACTTAATCAGCTATCTCGGCAGAAGTCAGGAACAGAGATGGAATTATACCAGCATATACACTGACATTTTGAACTAAATGAGGGGAAAAAGTGTAAATAAAAGAAGACTGTTTGACTTCTTAGATCCTACAGGGATGGATCATACAGCAATTCAGCTGTGAATATGCACCATTCTTTTTAAAAAGGGAAGAATAACTCTGAAGGTGATTCAGAGACCACCAGGGCTGCCTCATTGGTTTTAAAGGATGGAGCCACTTCCTCTGTTTCAACAGGTCAGAAGGTCTCTGGATTGATGGCAGGGCCATCCTGTGGCACCTCAGGGATAGGGCCTCACTTGGCAAAGTTTGTGGGGCATAATCCCCACACAGCAGAGCCATGGAGGTAGGACTGTCATCCTAGTAGGTCCAGAAGGTAAGACCACCACCCCAGTGGGTATACAAGGTGGGATATAGAGCCAAAGAGGATTGTTCTGGAACTTTAAGATCTCATGTTGCTTGTCTTGATAGATTTTGGACACTAGCACCCTTTTCTTCTTTCTGATTTCTCCCTTTTGGAATGGGACTGTCTATCCTATGCCTTTCCCATCATTGTATCTTTGAAGCACATAGATGGCCTGGTTTCACAGGTTCACAGCTAGAGAATGTTTCCTTCAGATGAATCATATCTTGAGTCTCACCCATATCTGATTTAGTGTTATTTTGATGAAAGTTTGGACTTAAGAGTTGATTCTGGGATGAATGAGTTAAGAGTTTGGGGACTATTGGGATGAAATGAATGTATTTTGCATGTAAGAAGGACATGAATTGGGCGGAGGGGCAGAATGCCATGGATTAAATTGTGTCCCATGAAAATTCATATATTGAAGCCCTAAATTTCAATGTGCCTGTATTTGGAGATAGGGCTTTTAGGAGACAGCTAAGGGTAGATGAGGTCATAATGGTGGTGAAGTCCTGATCCATACGAATAGTACCCTTAAAGGAAGAGGAAGAGACACCAGAGCTCTCTACCTCTGCCATGCAACAACTCAGCAAGAAGGCCACAGTCTGCAGAAATCAGCTGGCTGTCACCTTGATTTTGGACTTCCCAGTCTCCAGAACTGTGAGAAAATAAACTTCTGTTGTTTACGTCACCCAGTCTATGGTATTTCGTTATGGAAGTCTAAGCTGACTAATAGAGAAACGCACAAAGAACCACTGTCACTTTCAAGACTGAAAATTGAAGGAAAATTTTATATATATATCTAAAGGGAAAATTAGAAAAATAACCTAATATATACAATATAAAGAGGTACAAGCAAGTTGTGTCAGAGTGGTCAAATTTTCATGATTTGTACCTAATTTTTTTTTTTAAGGATCGTGCTTTTCATGTTGTATCTAAAAACTCATTGCCAAATGCTAGGTCATCTAAATTTCCTCCTATATTTTCTTTTTTTTTTTTTTGGCGGTATGCGGGCCTCTCACTGTTGTGGCCTCTCCTGTTGCGGAGCACAGGCTCTGGACGTGCAGGCTCAGCGGCCATGGCTCATGGGCCTAGCCGCTCCGTGGCATGTGGGATCTTCCCGGACCATCGGCAGGCGGACTCTCAACCACTGCGCCACCAGGGAAGCCCCCTCCTATATTTTCTTTTAGAAATTTTCAAGTTTTGAGTTTTACACTTACATCCATACATTGTGAATTCATTTTGGGAAAATATGTTAGTTCTGTGTCTAGATACATTTTTTATACAGATGTCCAGTTGTTATACTACCATTTGTTAAAAATGCTGTCTTTTCTCCATGACATGCCTTTGCTCCCATGACAAAGATTAGTTAACTATATTTGTATGGTTCTATTTTTGGACTGTCTTTTCTGTTTATTGGTGTATCTATTCTTTTGCCAATATCATGCTGTCCTTATCACTGTTGCTTTATAATAAGTCTTGAAATTGAAGAGTGTGAGTCTTTCAACTTTGTTGTTCTTCAGCATTATGTTGGCTATTTTAGATCTTTCACCTTCCCATATATATTTTGAAATCAGTTTTTCAATATTTACTAAATAGTTTACAGAATTTTGATTGGGATTGTGTTGAATCTCTAAGTCAACTTGGGAAGAATGGACATTATAACAACATTGAATCCTCCAATCCATGAACATGAAATATCTATTTATTTAGATCTTCATTGATGTGTTTCATAGTTTTACCATTTTCCACATATAGATTCTGTAAAAATCATGCAGGGTTTTACCAGAACAATGGAAAAAATCTTACTTACATTTAAAAGAGAACTTTAATTTCATGTGGAGAATGGGTCTGTAGGGTCCACAAGATTTCTAATGAACTGGTTGGTTGTGCATAAGTGGCAAGGGAAAAAGAAGGATCAGTTGATGCAACTGAATAGAGGGTACTGCCATCCACTGAGACAGTACAGATTATGGAATGAGAAGCTGGTTAGAAAGAGAAAAGGATATTTTTCAGGAAATGTTAAGTTTAAGGTAACTATTAATCAGCTTGAGGAAGAACCAAGGAAGGCAGTAATTGAGTATATGTGTTTAGACTCCTGGGATGAATTCATGGAAGAACATGAGTATTTGAGAGCCATGCTACAGAGAAGGGGAGCTATAAGCACACTTAAAGCCGTGAAACCAAATGATCATAAAGAATCAGAATATGGAAGTAGAAAAGAAGAGGCCAATTCCCAGAGTCCTGGGAATTTCAATATTTAGAGATCAAGCCAGTAGGAAAGAAGCATCAGAAGAAACTGAGAGGACACTGAGTAGGAGGAAATAGAAGAGAAAGACGTATCATGGAAGCTGAAAAAAGAAAAATGTAAAGGGAATTGTCAACTGTAACTAATGTTGCTCGGAAGTCAAGTAAGATAAAAAGAGAACCTTGGCAATTGCATACTGTAGGTGATCTTGACTAAAGCATTTTCAGGGGTGTTGTGGGACAGTAGCCCAATATGAGTTAGTTGAAGAGAACCTGAAGTGCAGAGGCATGAACAGTGATTACAGACTAAACATTTTTTTAAATAGGGTGCCAATATGCAACTGTAACTAGAATAGAAGTTAAAGAAGTCATTTTGTTATTTTTATAAATAGAAAAAATTGGTTATATTCTTTTTTGGAAATGAACCAGGGGAGAGAGAGAGGGATGACAGCAGAAAAAAGAGAAAATTTTGCAAAATCTTTGCCAGTGAATTAATTTTGGAAGCTCATGCTAGAATGAGTGGTATACTTAGAATAACATATTGGTTATATATTAAAGTCTTTGTTGTGTGATCAAATATTTGGTAAATGGGGAGATGCCAGCCCCTCTGAAAAGTATATTCAGTCATTTGTCTTGAAGGGGAAGATTAGAAATAGCCACTGTTACCAAGGCTACTAGGGAGTGAAGAAGAAGAAAATATCATAGAGATTAAGTATTATAGTGTGGTTGTGCATCCTTAAGCAGGAACAATGATGGGTCCAGCATAGCTTCCATTGGGTGGATGAGAGGCTCAACTACTGAAAGTAGTGATTTTTCCAGTGCTTTACTCCATAGGGCTTAGTACTATAGCAGGTACAAAAAGGCACATCAAAGGAATGCTTTAGATTCTAAAAATGTTTAAAGACATAGAATATCTCTATGAAGTTCTAGTTACCATAATTATTAAAAGTATAAACATAAATCAAACATAGATCCCTACAAAGGTTTGGGGATAATTGACTAGTCATACAGGAAAAATATTGTTATAAAAATTTAATTCCAGTGAAAATTGAAATGCAAAAATTAAAGCATAAGTACAAATTAAACAAAAATATACATATGTAATCTTACAGTGAGGAAGGAATTTCTAAGCTTAACATAGGCAAAAAATCATTAAGGAAGTATATAAGACTCAATGACAAAGTATTTTTTTTAATTGAGGTATAGTTGACTTATGATATTGTTTTAATTTCTGGTGTACAGCAAAGTGATTCAGTTTTACATACATATAATAGTTTACATGTGCTAATCCCAAACTCCCTATACATCCCTCCCCCAGTACTCTCCCCCTTGACAACCACAAGTCTGTTCTCTGTGTCTGTGAGTCTGTTTTGTAGATAAATTCATTTGTGTCATATTTTAGATTCCACATATAAGTGATATCATATGGTATTTCCCTTTCTCTGTCTGACTTCACTTAGTATGATATCTCTAGTTGTATCCATGTTACTGCAAATGGCAATATTTCATTTTTTATGGCTGAGTAATATTCCATTGTATACATGCGCCACTTCTTCTTTATCCATTCACCTGCTGATGGACACTTAGGTTGCTTCCATGTCTTGGATATTGTATATAGTGCTGCAGTGAACATTGGAGTACATATATATTTTTGAATTATGGTTTTCTCCAGATACATGCCCAGGAGTGTGATTGCAGGATCATATGGAAGCTCTATTTGTAGTTTTTTAAGGAACCTCCATTCTGTTCTCCATAGTGGTTGTACCAATTTACATTCCCACCAACTGTGTTAGGAGGGTTCCCTTTTCTACATACCCACTTCAGCATTTATTATATGTAGACTTTTTGATGATGGCCATTCTGACTGCTATGAGGTGATACCTCATTGTAGTTTTGATTTACATTTCTCTGATAATTAGACATGTTGAGCATCTTTTCATGTGCCTTTTGGCCATCTGTGTGTCTTCTTCAGAGAGCTGTCTATTTAGATCTTCTGCCCATTTTTTGATTGGGTTGTTTTTTGGATATTGAGCTGCATGAACTGTTTGTATATTTTGGAGAGTAATCCCTTGTCTGTTGCACTGTTTGCAAATATTTTCTCCCATTTTGTGTGTTGTCTTTTCCTTTTTGTTTATAGTTTCCTTTGCTGTGCAAAAGCTTTTAAGTTTAATTAGGTTCCATTTGTTTCTTTTTGCTTTGATTTGCATTTCTCTAGGAGACGGATCCAAAAAGCTATTACTGCCATTTTTGTCAAAGAGTGTCCAGCCTATGATGTCCTCTAGGAGTTTTATAGTATCTGGTCTTACATGTAGGTCTTTAATCCATTTTGAGTTTATTTTTGTGTATGGTGTTAGAGAATGTTCTAATTTCATTCTCTTACATGTAGGTGTCTTGTTTTCCCAGCACCATTTATTGAAGAGACAGTCTTTTCTCCATTGTATATTCTTGCCTCCTTTGTCATAGATTAGTTAACCATAGCTGCATGGGCCGATTTGTGGGCTTTCTGTACTGTTCCATTAGTCTATAAGTATTTTTGTGCCAATACCATACTGTTTTTTGTTTTTTGGGTTCTATTTTTGTTTGCGGTACATGGGCCTCTCACCGTTGTGGCCTCTCCTGCTGCAGAGCAGAGGCTCCGGATGTGCAGGCTCAGTGGCCATGGCTCACGGGCCCAGCTGCTCCGTGATGTGGGATCTTCCCAGACCGGGGCATGAACCCGTATCCCCTGCATCGGCAGGCAGACTCTCAACCACTGCACCACCAGGGAAGCCCCCATACTGTTTTGATAACTGTAGTTTTGCAGTATAGTCTGAAGTCAGAGAGCCTGATTCCTTCAGCTCCATTTTTCTTTCTCAAGATTGCTTTGGCTACTCAGGGTATTTTGTGTTTCCATACAAATTTTAGAATTTATTGTTGTAGTTCTGTGAAAAATGACATTGGTAATTTGATAGGGATAGCACTGAATCTGTAGATTGCCTTAGGTAGTATAGTCATTTTGACAATATTGATTCTCTTCCAGTCCAAGAACATGGTATATCTTTCCATCTGTTTGTGTCATCTTTGATGTCTTTCATCAGCATCTTATAGATTTTGGAATACATGTCTTTTGTCTCCTTAGGTAGGTTTATTCCTAGGTATTTTATTCTTTTGGATGCAATGATAAATGAGATTGTTTCTTTAATTTCTCCTTCTGATCTTTCATTGTTAGTGTATAGAAATGAAACAGATTTCTGTGTATTAATTTTGTATCCTGCAACTTTACCAAATTCATTGTGAACCCTAGTATTTTTCTGGTAGCATCTTTAGAATGTTCTATGCAGAGTATCATGTCATCTGCAAACTGACAGTTTTACTTCTTGTCCAATCCGATTCATTTTATTTCTTTTTCTTCTCTGATTGCTTTGGCTAGAACTTCCAAAACTATGTTGAATAAAACTTACGAGAGTGGACATCCTTATCATGATCCTGATCTTAGAGGAAATGCTTTCAATTTTTCACCATTGAGTATGATGTTAACTGTGGGTTTATCCTATATGGCCATTACTATGTTGAGGTAGGTTCCTTCCATGCCCATTTTCCAAAGAGTGTTTATCATAAACAGATGTTGAACTTTATCAAAAGCTTTTTCTGCATCTGTTAAGATGACCATATGTTTTTATTCTACAGTTTATTAATGTGATGTACCATACTGATTGATTTGCAGCTATTGAAAAATCCTTGCATCCCTGGGATAAACCCACTTCATCATGGTGCATGATCCTTTTAATGTATTGTTGGATTTGGTTTGGTAGTATTTTGTTGAGGACTTTTGCATCTATGTTCATCAGTGATATTGGCCTGTAATTTTCTTTTTTGTGGTATTTTTGTCTGTTTTTGATTTCAGTGTGATGATGGCCTCATAGAATGAGCTTGGAAGTGTCCCTTCCTCTGCAGTTTTTCATAATAGTTGCAGTAGGATAGGTGTTAATTCTTCTCTAAATGTTTGGTAGAAATTTGCCTGTGAAGCCATCCGGTCCTGAACTTTGGTTTATTAGGAATTTTTAAATCACAGTTTCAATTTAAGTACTTGTAGTTGGTTTGTTCATATTTTCTATTTCTTCCTGATTCAGTCTTGGGAGACTGTACCTTTCCAAGAATTTGTCCATTTCTTCTACATTGCCCAATTTATTGGCATATAGTTGCCTGTAGTAGTCTCTTATGGTCCTTTGTATTTCTGTGGTGTCAGTTGTAACTTCTCCTTTTTTATTTCTAATTTTATTTATCTGGGCCCTCTCCCTTTTTTTCTTGATGAGTCTTCCTAAATGATTATCAATTTTTTTATATTTTCAAAGAACCAGCTTTAAGATTCATCTTTTATATTGCTTTCTTTTTATAAATTGAATACCTGAACTTTTATTATATTTATTTACTTTTTAAATATTTATTTTTATTTGGCTGTGCCGGGTCTTAGTTGTGGCAGGTGGGCTCCTTAGTTGTGGCTCGTAGGCTCCTTTGTTGTGGGATGTGAACTCTTAGCTGTGGCATGGATGTGGGATCTAGTTCCTTGACCAGGGATTGAACCTGGGCCCCCTGCATTGGGATCATGAAGTCTTAACCACTGTGCCACCAGGGAAGTCCCTCTATTGCTTTCTTAGTCTCTATTTCTTTTATTTCTGCTCTGATCTTTATTTCTTTCCTTCTACTAACTTTGGGTTTTGTTTGTTCTTCTTTATCTAGTTGCTTTAGGTGTAAGGTTAAGTTGTTTATTTGCGATTTTTCTTATTTCCTGAGATAAGATTGTATTGCTGTAAACTTCCTCTTACAAATGCTTTTGCCTCATCCCATACGTTTTGGATCATCATGCTTTTGTTTTCATTTGTCTCCAGGTATTTTTTGATTTCCCCTTTGATTTCTCCAGTAATCCATTGGTCGCTTAGTAACATATTGTTTAGTCTCCATATGTTTGTATTCTTTACAGTTTTTTCCCTGTAAATGATTTCTATCACATAGCATTGTGGTCAGCAAAGATGCCTGATATGATTTCAATTTTTAAAAATTTACTGAGGCCTGATTTGTGGCCCAAGATGCAATCTGTCCTGGAGAGTGTTCCATGTACACTTGAGGAGAGAGTGTATTCTGCTGTTTTTTGATGGAATATTCTATAAATATCAATTAAGTACATGTGGTCTAACGTGTCACTTAGGCCTGTGATTCCTTATTGATTCTTTGTCTGGATGATCTGTCCATTGATGAAAGTAAGTGATACGTTTCCCCACTATTATTGTGTTACTGTCAATTTCTCCTTTTATGACTGTTAGTATTTGCCTTATATATTGAGGTGCTCCTGTGTTTGTTGTGTATATATTTACAATTTTTGTATCTTCTTCTTGAATTGATACCTTGATCATTATGTAGTGTCCTTCCTTGTCTCTTGTAACAGTCTTTATTTTAAAGTCTATTTTGTCTGATGTGAGTATTGCTACTCCAGCTTTCTTTTGATTTCCATTTGCATGGAATACCTTTTTCCCATCCCGTCACTTTCAGTCTGTATGTGTCTCTATATCTGAAGTGGGTCATATATATGGGTCTCATTTTTTTGTCCATTCAGCCCAGTCTGTCTTTTGGTCAGAGCATTTAATCCATTTACATTTAAGGGAATTATTAAGTCTCTTCTTGTTGCCAATTTGTTAATTGTTCTGTATTTGTTTTTAATACATGTTTTTTCTTCCTTTCCTCTTGTTCTCTTCTCTTGTGATTTGATAAGTATTTTTAGTTATCTATTTTAGTTTTGTGTTTGTATTCCATTTTTTGCATTTTCATATGTCTATCACAGATATTTGGTTTGAGGTTACCATGAGGTTTTGATGTAGCAGTCTCTACAAATACATGATTGTTTTAAGTTGCTGATCTCTTAATTTCAAATGAATTTTAAATACCCTGCATTTGTACTCTCCTACTCTCACGATTACTGGTTTTGATATCATATTCGTCTGTGGATGATTTCCTACCTTTAATGTGTTTTTGCCTTTACCATTGAGCTTTCCCATTTTGTAATTTTCCTACTTCTAGTTTTGGCCTTTTCTTTTCTGCCTAGAGAAGTTCCTTTAGCATTTGTTGTAAAGCTAGTTGGGTGGTGCTGAATTCTCTTAGCTTTTGCTTGTCTGTAAAGATTTTGATTTCTCTGTCAGCTCTGAATGAGAGCCTTCATGGGGTAGAGTATTCTTGGTTGTAGGCTTTTTCCTTTCATCAATTTAAGCATATCATGCCACTCCCTTCTGACCTGAAGAGTTTTTGGTGAAAAATCAGCTGATAACCTTATGGGGATTCCCTTGTATGTTATCTGTGGCTTTTCCCTTGTTGCTTTTAATATTTTCTCTTTTTCTTTAATTTTTGTCAATTTGATTGTGTCTTGGTATGTTTCTCCTTTGTTTTTTCCTATATGGGACTTTCTGGGCTTCCTGGACTTGGGTGACTGTTTCTTTTCCCAGGTTAGGGAATTTTTCAGATATTATCTCTTCAAATATTTTCTTAGGCCCTTTCTCTCTGTCTTCTCCTTCTGGGACCTCAATAATGCAAATGTTGACACATTTAATGCTGTCCCAGAGGTCTCTTAGACTGTCTTCATTTCTTTTCATTCTTTTTTCTTTATTCTTTTCCATGGCAGTGATTCCCCCCATTCTGTCTTCCAACTCACTTATCCATTCTTCCTCTTCATTTATTCTATTGATTCCTTCTAGTTTATTTTTCATTTCAGTTATTATGTTCTTCAACTGTTTGTTCTTTATATTTTCTAATTCTTTATTAAAAATTTCTTATAATTTCTCACACACTGTGTCCATTATTTTTCTGAGATCTTGGGTCATCTTTATGATCATTCTTCTGAAGCCTTTCTCTGGTAGATTGCCTGTCTCCACTTCACTTAGTTGTTCTCCTGGGATTTTAGCTTGTTCCTTCATCTAGAACATATTCCTCCGCTGTCTTATTTTGTCTAAATTTCTGTGTTTGCAGACTTAGTTCTGTAGGCTGCTGTACTGTGGTATTCTTGCTTCTGGTGTCTGCCCTCTGATGGGTGAGGCTGGTCTAGAAGCTTGTGCAGGCTTCCTGGTGGGAGGGACGGTGCCTGCCCACTGGTGTTGGAGGTGGGTCTTGGCCCTCTGGTGGACAGGGCTCTGTCAAGGAGTGTGTCTAGAGGTGCCTGTGGGCTCAGGATGTCGTTATGCAGCCTGTCTGCTGATCGGCGGGACTGTGTTCCCGCTCTGTTTGTTGTTTGATCTGAGCCATCCTAGTACTGGAATCTACAGGCTGTAGATGCAGTCAGGCCTTGGTGCTGATGACCCAAGAAAGATGTTTTCCTCCTCAAGAGTTCATATAGCTGAACACTCCCCCAAATCTCCACCACCAGTGTCCACATCCCCAAGGAGAGGCACAGCTACACCCCGCCTCCCCAGGAGACCCTTGAAGACAGGTAGGTCCAGCCCAGGCTTCTATGAAGTCATTGCCTTTGCCTTGGGTCCCTGTACACATGAGACCTTGTGTATGCCCTCCAGAGTGGAGTCTTCACTTCCCCCAGTCCTGTGGAGCTCTTGCAATCAAGCCCTGCTTGCTGTCAAAGCCAAATGCTTTGGTGGGGGGGTGGGGTTCTCTCCCCAATGTCAGACCCTGAGGCTGGGAACCCTGACATGGGGCTCAGAACTCTCACTCCTGTGGGAGACCTTCTGTGATATAATTATTCTCCAGTTTGTGGATTGCCCACTCATGGGATATGAGATTTGATTATGAGTGGTAGAATATCATTTTGGGGGGTTTCCAGTCTTTTTTATCAATGGCCGTTCAGCAGTTAGTTGTGTTTTTTGTGTGCTAGTGAAGGGAGGTAAGACCAAGGTCCTTCTACTCCACCATCTTTTTCACCCACCAAACAATTACTGTTCTTGATGTTCATCAGCCAGGTCTGGGAAGTGTGGTCATTCCACTTCTGCTTCTTGTCTGACCCTCTTAAGAGACAGCTTGTTCCTCTTCTTTAGGTCTCTCAAAGATATCTGCATACCAAATTCAGAAATTCAATTTGCATATTCCCCTGAAAATTAAGTACCCTGTCACCGATCATTATTTCTTTGATGGTATTTTATTTTTTGATGTGACTTTCAAAGGGATTTTTTTTTTTACTTTATCTTTCTGATATTTCATTGTTAGTGTAAAGAAATGCAACTGGATGTCACCATCCCTTAAAGAGACCACCCAGCTGCAAATGGACACCTTTTCCCATGAAGGTGGTTTGTCCTTAATGGAATTGACAGCTACTGTGGCTATAGGTTTGCCTTCCCTGCCGCCCTGCCTGCATTGCCAGTACCAGCCCCATATTCTAAGGACTTAGAATGCCTGATTTATTAATTGTATATATATAATTTAAAATACACATAATCTTCAATTCTGCAATTCTATTAGTAGAAATAGATCCCACAGCAACAAATACAGTACGAACATAAGGAGTTATGTGTCAAAATAGTCATGATGGTTTTGTTTTTAGTAGCAAAACAACTAAATTAGGAAAATTTTATAAGTGTTAGTTTATCTATAAAATGAAATTCTGAATAGTTGATAAAAATAATCAGATATAAATGGAATAATATGGAATTATTATTATAATTATATATCTCTTAGATATAGTGTTAAATGGAAGAAGTTGCTAGGTATGTATAATGGCACTGTTGGTATAAAGAAAATGTATGTCCCTGTCTAAATTATTACTTCTACCTATATTTATATACACACACATTCTTGTATATGAATGAAATTAATTGAAACATGACAACAGTTATTCTTTGTAATAAAGAGAGATTGGGGGCTTCCCTGGTGGTGCAGTGGTTGAGAGTCCGCCTGCCGATGCAGGGGACGCGGGTTCGTGCCCGGTCCGGGAGGATCCCACATGCCGCGGAGTGGCTGGGCCCGTGAGCCATGGCCGCTGAGCCTTCATGTCCTGAGCCTGTGCTCCACAACGGGAGAGGCCACAACAGTGAGAGGCCTGCATACCGCAAAAAAAAAAAAAAAAAAAAAAAAAAAAGAGAGAGAGATTGGTGGTAGAAAATTCAACTCACTCCTCTAAGAGTTAATAATATTTTTATAGAGATAATGTTAATTAGTTTAATACTGTTTTAATTTGATCTTCAGTAAATATGGTTACATTTATTATATATACTGAAATACAGTTGAACCTTGAACAACGTGGGGGTTAGGGCAGTCTAACCCTCTGTGCAGTCAAAAATTTGCATTAACTTACATTTGGTCCTCCATACATGCCATCGTATATTTGTGGATTCAGTCAACTGAGGACTGTGCAGTATGTATTTAATGAAATATATATTTAATATGAAATTGTAATATGTAATCTGTAATATGTGTTTAATGAAAGAAATTCATGTATAAGTGGACCAGTGCTGTTGCAACCCATGTTGTTCTGGGTTCAACTGTATTTAGTGTTTCTACCATGTTCAAATCCTGGTTAAAAAGTGAATTTTGTTGTTGTTTGAGAGAGAAATCCTGGTTAAAAAGTGAATTTTGTTGTTGTTTGAGAGAGAAATATGAGAATACAGGTATACTTATTGAATTAATAGTCTCTTGACTGGCTTCTAGGTAGAAGTAGTTGACCCCTGGTACATGACCCTAGTTATACAGAGACACGGACTGGGAAAAAGGATTTGGAAATTAGCTCCATTTTTGGAGAAAGGGAATTATGAAACAGTGAGTTAATTTAATATAAATGTATTAATTCTCTTCTATGTGCTTAGTACTGTGACGGACATTGTAGAAAGAACAATGAACACAGCACTGGGCCTGCCCCATGAAGGTCTGCTTACCTTCTTAGGCTAGATCCCAACAACATTCCTTCCACTACAATTAAACTGGAGGGTCAGGCTACTAAGAAAAAAGGAAAAGTCAAAATGTCTTAAAGTCGTCTTTCAATTACAGTGCTAAGCAGGGTTCAAATATTATCAACAACACACTGTGCCCAAGGCTGGTTTATCCAGAACCCCAATATGTGGGGCTCATTAGCTTTGAGGAGACAAGGAGATGTTTGCCACATCCCAAAGCTAGACTGTGGAGGAAACAGGCAACTGTTTTTTCATTACCAACTCTAAGACAAAACTTGCAACTCTTTTTAACGTGAAATCACAACGCAATTTCATCATTCAAGGGATGTTGAATGCTGACATTTAGCTCACTTTTTTCAAAAATTTACTTTTTTATTGAAGTACAGTCGATTTACAATGTTATGTAAGTTTCTGGTATATATATGTATATTCTTTTTCAAATTCTTTTCCATTATGGTTTATTACAGGATATTGAATATAGTTCCCTACCCCAATTGATAAGTTTTTCTTTAATTTGTAAAAGAAGAACAGAAAGCAAAGATATGATCTCCATAAAAAGGTTTAAGCAAGAGATTTGGTGAATAACTTTTCTCCTTTTTTGGAGTGTCAATAACACGACATATACAGAATCCTTGTATCAGATGTTGCTGACTGCCTATGCATTTATTTCCCGCTTCTTTTTGGCTAACTAAACCCCATTTTCAGGTAGCCACCCTTAAAAGAAGGACACTTACATTCTTAACTTAGGGGTAAATAATCATTTCCATTAGTCTGATGCATAGTTATCAAACATTTTGTTCTCAGTTTTTGTTGATGTGGGTTAATCAACATTTACCGTATTATAAATTAAAACCTGTGAAATTTTAAAATTATTTTTAATTAATTTACTTGAAAATAACAATGTGTATGCCACATCAATATAAATAACATTTTAACAAAAAATAACTATCTCAAATCAAATTTGTGAGGCATGAAATTGTTTTATACTTTTGCAAATCTCTTAATATTTGTCTTTAATAGACATCTTCATAACTACTTCAGCACTCGGTCTATTGTAGTATGTGGTTTTAATTTATGCATATGAAGAAAATCCAGTTTCACAGAGATGTGTAGTTGGAAATAGGAGCGGTATTTTAATCATCTATGTAGAAAATTGTGGCAATTCTTCTTTGATATTATACCAATATGCATCAGGTGGTATTTTCTTAGAGATTAGTTGCATTGTGGAATCTGAATACTTATCAATGAATATTTCATACCCTATTGCATTAAAATCCATTGGTCTTCTTGCAGTTTGAATAATTCCATATCAAGTTTTGGCCATTGGAAAATATTTTGATTCACTGAGTCCACAGAACTTGAAAAATATTAGCATACTTTATTATGATAGTTTAAAATTTTACATTCATTAATATAATTTGTAAATATCACCACCAATATCATCAGGAATATCTTTAAATATGGGAAATTGTCAAGCTCATGCAGGCAGACACAAATTTTCCAAAATTCTAATTTTCACTTGAAAGTTCAAATTTTATCTTTAGCAACACATACTGTCAGTTTTCTTTGAAGTGACAGGCTAACTTTGTTTTTTGAAAATGTCCACCAAATATCCAAATCTGAATTCCTATGTCTTTTCTGCCATTCTTTCAAGTAAAAATGGGGTTCCAACGAAAATGTACTAGTTCAGCTTATGACGGAATCAACAAGAGCTTTTCCTTGAGATAACCATTGTACTTCATTATGCAGTAGAAGTGTTTTATGCCTGTTTCCCACTTACACAGAATGTTAAAAAGTTATATACTGAATGGTTAAAGTCAAATAAAATAGTTTTTTTTCTGTTTCACCAAGGACAGTCTTGAGTGAAACTGGTTTTGTTTTTGTTTGTTTTTTTAACCAGCAAGTGCATGGCAGTGAAGAATATGATAACCACTAGTATAGTTTGGAAACACTGCCTTGATTTGTGCTAAGGTGCTGGTAGTTTTACACGCCATTACTTTAGTATGCTAGTAAAAATGGGTTTGACCTTCTAACCTCCGTGAAAAATTCTCTGAGGCTACACTGACCCATGGATTGATTCATTTGGTTGAGGAGTAGCATGTTACCAGTTAAAATCAGTAAGATATGAGGGAGAATATGCCAAAGGGTCTTTAGACTAGTTTCCTACCTCATAAGTAGGCATAATGAAAAACAGCACTTTTTATCCACAAGATATTTTCTTCTCTGGATACTTAAGTGTATGAATTTGAGTCAGAACTAAACCAACCTGAAACCATGTTGGTTGTTAAAGCCAAAGAAAAAGCTGACACTGAAAGAAGGGGAAAAACAAAAACAAAAAATAATAATAATAAGGAAAGAATCTGGTTCCTTGATGATGTCATTGAGCTACCATGAATTAACTAATCATAAAGCTGGCTAAACACCAAGTATTGTTATGTGAGACAATAGGTAGCCTTACTATTGAGATACATAAGAGTTGAGATTTTCTGTTACCTTTAGTAAGAGGCATCCTGATGATAAGTGCCATTTTCCTTTTACCTAAGAAATGGAAAAACAGTCACTACATGGTTATAAGGGAAATTCTCCCTGGATCACTTATTATGCAAGGAGTAAACCTAATCCCACAGGAAAATCTCTATGATTAAAAGTGGGAAATTATGTCAGATTGCTACAAAAACAAGTGTATTTGAAATTGGGATACTCCTTAAATTCCTTAGATTACCTATTACTAGAGTTAAGGTTATTTCTAGGTCATGGGATGGAATTAAATCTCTAGGAAGAAGCTAACAGTTTTCAATTTGTAAAATTATTAAGTATAAAGGTAGGGGAATTTAAAAAATCCACAAAGATCAATTAATGTTACCCACACATTTAGATGTTTAGTAACTTGGAGTATTCATTTACCAGTTTTAACCTGTATCATAAGAGACTGAGATTACCATAGAACATGCAGGTTGGAAAATAAAATAAAATGTCCTGTAAACAAATTAGACAACATTTGTCATAAAGTTTCTCTGTGTAATAACATTGATTTCGATTCAAGTAATACTCATTGCACTCACTGTTGCCTGGAGGTAAAGTACCTTAATGAAACTTGTCAAGTGAATTGATGACCAAAATAAGACAAAGAAAAATACCTGTACTGTGACAGTCCTTTGGTTTGCACAGGGGAAAGTTACCCAAATGCTAACATTTTAGTAAGTGTTGAAATTGTTTTAAATAAGCACATTAAGCACCACTTAAAATAGCAGGAAAAAATACATGTTTTCTCCCTTAAACCATGTATTCAGTGTAAAAATAACGTTTATGATAAAGAAAATTTAGTAAGTGAAAGAAGGATGGAAAATGTTCATTCATAATCAAACTACCCAATCACAGTTTTCATATATTCTCAGTTTAATATATATATATATATAT
>NW_006775202.1:514445-566939 GCF_000442215.2 Lipotes vexillifer | reverse complement strand
AGTATGCGGGCCTCTCACTGCTGTGGCCTCTCCCATTGTGGAGCACAGGCTCCGGGTGCGCAGGCTCAGTGGCCATGGAGCACGGGCCCAGCTGCTCCACGGCATGTGGGATCTTCCTGGACCAGAGCACGAACCCGTGTCCCCTGCGTCGGCAAGTGGACTCTCAACCACTGTGCCACCAGGGAAGCCCCTATTTTTAAAAAAATTAGTATGTTTTTACAGTTAAAATCACACGACACTATATATATATATATATATATATATATAAAATTTATAATTTATATCTTCTATATTATACTATTATTCAACTCAGTAAAATGATCACAAAATAAAACACTGAATGAATTTACACAGGTGACTTAGCTACTTACCTCTTGTTGAATATTCAAATTGTTTCTTAGTATTAACTGTGACATATAATACTGAGATCAAATCCTTTGGGATAGTTTTTATATCTAATAAACATATAGGGCTACCACTTTATTATGGTTTTCCAAAGCATAATTAACAGATCAAATAATATTAAAAATAACATTGTTATTTATGTATAATCTAAATGCATTTTCAATATACTGTACCTATTTACACAGTATATTTACAGTGTGAGAATGACTATTAATTCCTTCTCATGATATTATAATTTTAATATTTGATGATAGAAGTTGAAGAGTTAATAGTATGATATTACCAGCTTCTTTAATATTTATACCCATCTAGACATTTGTGTCTAATATAGAAAATTCCTTGGGCTGTTCAAGAATCTATAAGATTATAAGGTGTATTTTGTTATTTCTACTTTCATTTTTGTCCAATTTTAAAATTTTGACAAACATGAAAACTGAAATAATAAAATGATATGGTCTAACAGGACCTGGTTAGCTAAGGGATTTGAATCACACAAGTATAGTCAGTGACTGAAATATGAAATACCCTAGAAGGAATCAACAGTAGATTAGATGATACAGAGGAATGGATAAGTAAACTGAAAGACAGAGTGGTGGAAATCACTCATGCTGAACAAAAAAAGGAAAAAAGAATTTAAAAAGATGAGAACAGTTTGAGACCTCTGAGACAACATCAAGCTTACTTACATTCACATTATAGGTGTCCCAGAAGAAGACAAGAGACTGAAAAGGGGCAGAGAATATATTTGTAGACAAAATAACAGAAAACTTCCCTAACCTGGGAAAGGAAACAAACATCCATATCCAGGAAGCATCCATATCCAGAGTCCCAGACAAGATCAATCCAACAAGGATCACATCAAGACATATTATATTTAAAATGGCAAAATTAAAGAGAGAATATGAAAAGCAGCAAGGGAAAAGCAACAAGTTACATACAAGGGAACGCTCATGAGACTGTCAGTGACTTTTCAGCTAAAACTCTGCATGATATAAGAGAGTGGCACAATATAGGTAAAGTGATGAAAGGGAAAAACCTAAAACCAAGAATACTCTATTTGGCAAGGCTTTCATTCAGATTTGAAGAAGAGATCAAAAGTTTTTACAGACAAACAAAAGCTAAAAGAGTTCAGCACCACCAAACCAACTTTACAAGAAATGTTAAAGGGACTTCTCTAAGTGGAAAGCAAAAGACCACAACAAGAAATATAAAAATTATGAAATGAAAAATCTCATTGGTAAAGGCAAATATCCAGTAAAGGTAGAAGATCAACCACTTACAAAGCTGGTAGGAAGGTTAAAAGACAAAAGCAGTAAAATCATCTATATGCACAATAAGTAGTTAAGGGATACACAAAACAAAAGGATGTAAAATAAAATATGTTGCGAAAAACAGTAAACATGGGGAGAAGGTAGTGAAAACAGGGTTGTTAAAATGCATTCATGCTTAAGAGATCAGCAACTTAAATAATCATGTGTATTTACATATATATATAGCTATATGTAGATATATATAGCTATATATATATATATATAGAGAGAGAGAGAGAGAGAGAGAGAGCTATATTTAAGTGATATGGTAAACACCAAAAATCTATAATACACACAAACAAAAGAGAAAGGAGTCCAAACATAACACTAAAGGTAGGCATCAAATCACAAGAGCAAAAGAAGAAAGGAACAAAAAAGAACTACAAAAACAACCAGAAAACAAATGAAGTGGCAATAAGTACATATCTATAAATAATTACTTTAAATATAAATGAACTAAGTGCTCCAATCAAAAGATACAGAATAGCTGAATAGAAAGAAAGCAAGACCCACATACATATTGTCTACAAAAGACTCACTTCAGATCTAGAGACACAGACTGAAAGTGAGGGGATGGAAAAAGGTATTCCACACAAAAGGAAATAGAAACAAAGCTGAGGAAGCAATACTTATATCAGGCAAAATAGACTTTAAAATGAAGACTGTAACAAGAGACAAAGAAGGACATTACATAATCATCAAGGGATCAATCCAAGAAGATATAAGAATTGTAAATATTAATCTATGCATCCAACATAAGAGTATCTCAATACATGAAGCAAATATTAACAGGAACAAATTGATAGTAACACAATAGTAAGGGGCTTTAACATCCCACTTATATCAATGGACAGACCATCCAGACAGAAGATCAATAAGGAAATACTAGTGCCTAAGTGGCACAGTAGACTAGATGAATTTAATAGACCTATATTATATAGACTGTTTCATCCAAGAGCAACAGAGTACATTCTTTTCAAGTGTTCATGGAACATTCTCCATGATACATTACATACTAGGCCACAAAACAGGTCTCAGTAAATTTAAGACTAAAATCATATCAAGCATTTTTTCTGAACACTATGCTATGAGACTAGAAACTGATTATAAGAAAAAAAAAAAAAACACTGCAAAACACACAGGTGGAGGCTAAACAGTGTGCTAGTAAACAATTAATGGGTCACTGAAGAAATCAAAGAGGAAATCAAAATATACCTGGAGACAAACAAAAATGAAAACACAATGATCCAAAATTTATGTGAAGCAGCAAAAGCAGTTCTAAGAGTGAAGTTTATGACCATACAAGACTACCTCAGGAAACAAGAAAAATCTCAAACAACCTAACCTTACACCTAAACGAACTAGAAAAAGAATAACAAACAAAACCCAAAGTTAGAAGAAAAGAAATCATAAAGATCAGAGCAGAAATAAATGAAACAGAGACATACAAAACAATAGAAAAGATCAATGAAGAAAAGAGCTGGCTCTTTGAAAAAATAAAATTGGTAAACCTTTAGCCATAATCATCATGAAAAAAAGAGGGCCCAATCAATAAAATCAGAAATGAAAAAGTTAAAATCCACACCAGATATACAAAGATCCTAAGAGATTACTACAGTTATACACCAATAAATTGGACAACCTAGAAGAAACAGACAAATTCATAGAAATGTACTATCTCCTAAGACTGAATCAGGAAGAAATAGAAAGTACAAGTAGAAAAATTACTCGTAATGAAATGGAATCAGTAATAAATTCTCAAAAACAAAAGAAGTCCAGGACCAGATGGCATCACAGGTGATTTCTACAAAACATTTACGAGAGTTAACACCTGTCCTTCTTGGAAGAAATTCTTCTAAACTCGTTCTACAAGGCCAGAATTTCTCTGATACCAAAACCAGAGAAAGCTATCACAAAAAAAGAAAATTACAGGCCAATATCACTGATGAACATAGATGCAAAAATCCTCAACAAACTATTAGCATACTGAATTCAACAATACACTAGAAGGATCATACACCATGACCAAGTGGGATTTATCCCAGGGATACAAGGATGGTTCTATATCTGCAAATCAATGTTATACACCAATTAGCAAATTGAAGAATAAAAATCATATGTTCATTTCAATAGATGCAAACAAAGCTTTTGACAAAATTTAACATCTGTTTATGATAAAAACTCTCTACAGTGTGGTTATAGAGGGAACATACCTCAGTATAATAAAGGCCATATATGACAAGCTCAGAGATGACTCATACCCAACAGTGAAAATCTGAAAGCATTTCTTCTAAGTTCAGGAATAAGACAAAATATCCCCACTCTCACCACTTTTATTCAACATAGTATTGGACGTCCTAACCACAGCAAACAGACAAGAAAAGAAATAAAAGTAATCCAAAACTGGAAAGGAAGAAGTAAAACTGTCACTGTTTGCAGATGACATGATCTTGTACATAGAAAATGTTAAAGATGCGACCAAAAATCTACTAGAACTTATGAATTAAGTAAAGTTGCAGGATACAAAATTAATATGCAGAAATCTGTTTTATTTCTATACACTAACAACAAACTATCAGAGAAATTAAGAAAACAATCCTATTTACAATTTCATCAAAAAGAGTAAAATACCTGGGAATAAATCTAACCAAGGAGGTAAAAGATCGGTACTCAGAAAACTGTAAGATACTGATGAAAGAAATTAAAGATGACACAAACAAATGGGAAGATATACCATGGAGTGGAAGAATTAATATTGTTAAAATGTCCATACTACCCAAGGCAATCTACAGATTCAGTGAAATCCCTATCAAAATATCAAAGGCATTTTTCGCAGAGCTAAGACAAATAACTCTAAAATTTGTATGGGAACACAAAAAACCCTGAATAGCCAAAACAACCTTAAGAAAGAAGAATAAGGAGAAGAACAAACCTGGCAGTATCACACTCCCTGATTTCAAACAATACTACAAAACTACAGTGACCAAAACAATATGGTACTGGCACAAAAACAGACACATAGATCAATGGCACAGAATAGAGAACACAGAAATAAACCCACACTTACATGGGCAATTACTCTATGACAAAGCAGGCAAGAATACACAATGGGGAAAAGACAGCCTCTTCAGTTGGGAAAACTGGACTACTTTATCATACCATATATAAAAATAAGCTCAAAATGGATTAAAGATTTAAATGTAACACCTGAAACCATAAAAGTTCTAGAAGAAAACATAGGCAGTACACTGTTTGATATCAGTCTTAGCAATAATTTTTGTATATGTCTCCTCAGGCAATGAAAACAAAAACAAATGTGACTACATCAAACTAAAAATCTTTTACACAGTGAAGGAAACTATTAACAAAACAAAAATGCTGCCTACTGAATGGGAGAAGATATTTGTAAAAGATATAGCCAACAGTGGTTAATATCCAAAATATTTTTAAAAAAACAACTCATACAAGTTGACATAAAAAAAAAATTTAAAAATTGGCAGAGGACCTGAATGTACATTTTCCCTAAGAAGACATACAGATGGTCAACAGGCACAAGAAAAGATATTCAACAACACTAATCGTCAGGGAAATGCACATCAAAGCCACAACGAGATATCACCTCACCCCTGTAAGAATGGCTGTTATCAAAAAGACAAGAAATCACTAGTGTTGACAAGGATGTGGAGGAAAGGGAACCCTGGTGCACTGTTGATGGGAATGTAAATTGGTGCAGCCACTATTGTAGACAGTATGGAGACACCTCAAAATATTAAAAATATAGCTGCCATACGATTCAGCAATTCAACTCCTGGGTATTTATCAGAAGAAAATGAAAACACTAGTTCAAAAAGATATATGCACCCCTATGTTCATTGCAGCATTATTTACAATAGCCAATATAGGGAAGTAACCTAAGTGCCCACTGATAGATGAATGGATAAAGATGTGCAATATATATATATATATATATATATATATATATGTATATAAATACACACACATACACAGACACACAGAATACTAGCCATAAAAAAGAATGAAATCTTGCCATTTGGGGCAACATAGATGGACCTAGAGGATATTATGCTAAGTGAAACAAGTCAGAGAAAGACAAATACTGTATGATTCCACTTATATGTGGAATCTAAAAAACAACAAATGAACAAACATAACAAAACAGAAACAGAGTCATAGATACAGAGAACAAGCATGCTGTTGCCAGAGGGGTGGGGGTGAAGAGAAGAGAGAAATAGATGAGGGAGATTAAGAGGTACAAACATTCAGTTACAAAATAAATGTCACAGTATGAAATGTACAGTGGAGAATATAGTTAAATAATTATGTAATATCTTTGTATGGTGACAGATGACAACTAGTCTTACCATGGTTTTCATTTTGAAATGTACGGAAATATTGAATCATTGTGTTAGTGTAACAGGAACTAACATAGTGCTGTAGGCAATTATATTTTACAAACAAACACACTTATAGAAAAATAGATTTGTTTTCTCCAGAGGCAAGGGGGTGGGGGAGGGGAATTGGATGAAGGTGGTCGAAAGATGTACAAACTTTTAGTTATAAGTACTAGGGATGTAAGGTACAACATAATAAATATAATGAACATTTCTGTATGTTACATATGACGGTAGATAAGAGAGTAAATCCTAAGAGTTCTCATCACAAGGAAAAAATACTTTTTTTCTATTTCTTTAATGTCGTCGTATCTGTATGAGATAATGGATGTTCACTGAATTTATTTCAGTGATCATTTCATGGGGTATGTAAGTCAAATCGTGATGCTATACACCTTAAACTTGTACAGTGCTGTATATCAATTATATCTCAATAAAAGTGGAAGAAAAAAATAGATGTTATCTGGACCTATGGATTTTCAGAAACCCAGCGTCTGCAGCTCAGGAATTGAACTATATATTATGTATCTTTTAAAAAGTAAGGAACTTGGAAATTTGATGTGGAGTATTTGAAAAATAAGTCCTATCAACCACCTTTTTTATTACTTTAATAATAATAATAGACTTACAATATTGTTTTACTTTTAAGATGTACAACATAGTGATTCCTTATTTTTATACACTACAAAATGATCACCATGATAAGTGTAGTCACCATACAAAGTTATTACAATATTATGGACTATATTCCCTATGCTGTATATTCCTATGACTTATTTATAACTAAAAATTTATACCTCTTAATTACTGTTTCACTTATTTCACTCATCCCCCCCATCCTCCTCCCCTCTGTCAGCCACCAGTTTGTTCTCTATGAGTCTGTTTCTGTTTTGTTATGTTTGTTCATTTGTTTGGTCTTTTAGATTCCACATATAAGTGAAACCACATCAACCACACTTTTCACAGATGCATAATGGCTTCTGCATATGTTGCAAATTATTCCCAGTCTTCTGTGTTTAGGAGCTTATAATGGAAGAGTCCACAGGTACACAAAAGGACAGACAGGTCTTAGGCAAAATACGATGGTCCTCTTGTCAGGTGTATAATTCTATTTAACAGTGTTGACTAATGACATCAGACAGTGACCGTTAGTTATATGAAGTGATTTTAAGTAGATTGCTTTGAATAATTTGTTTCTTTAAATGATTAACAAAAAGATTCAAAGCTCCGTCTGATGGATTTTGCACATGGTACCTGGAAACTAAAAGAAAGCATAGTCTGTTTATAGACAATGGAACTCTGTATAAGGATCTGTGGGCTACTCTTTTATGCATTTCTGTGAATTTCCCCTTGTGTTTTGAATGGATGTCAAAATAATTATTTGCATGCTACAACATGGCCACTATGGATTCCATCTTAAATTAAGAAAAATGGTCCACTTAAAAAAAATAGAAGACATATGAAAAGCGAAACAAACAATTTTAGAAAAAAACATAAAAAATATTTTTTCATGAATTCAAGGTGGGGAAGGATTTCATACACAAGCCATAAAAGTGCCAACCATTAAATAATAAACATGATTGATAAATTATACTATATTTTGTTAAGAATACTGCACATCAAAACACATGACGGAAAAAGTAAAAAAAAATAAGCTACAACTGGGGGGGAAGATCTTTTTCACACATGTAACCCTCAGAGGGTTATATAAACCTCTATAAAAGGGTTTTATATATTGCAGTTTTTATATATTTTATATTTATATAAAATATATAAAAACTACAAATCAATTATAAAATGAGCCAGTAGAAAAATGATCAAAACAATAATAATCAGTATATAAAAGAGAAAATAGGAACAAATAAACATAAGAAATAATTTTTTATTTCATTAGTATTAGGAAAAGGCCAATTATAGCCAGAGTGACATAGCATTTTATACAATCTAGGATGACAAAAATTAACAAGAGCTTCTGAAGCATGTGAATGAAAGAAAACTCATGTAGTGATGTTGGCATATAATTGGTACAGCTACACTGGAAATCATTTGGGAATTACCTTGTGAAGCTGAATATGGTCATCTGTTAGAGCAATTTCACTTCTAGGACTATTATACAGATATATTCTTGCATAGGTGTACCAGTGATACAAGCAAAAATGTTCACAATTAACAGTAACTTTGTTATAAAAGATAGGAAATGACTCATTGTTTTGACAGTAGAATGCACACAGTGGGATGTAGAACAATGAAAACCCAATGAACCATTACCTGCAATAATTTAGATGCAATTAAAAAAATATGTCAAGTGAATATTTTTTTTTGAAGGTATCATTAAATAAAACCCTCAACTTAAGCACTATGTTTTTAATGATTAATATATTTTTTAAAAAACTAAAAACTATAAAAATGATTTTCTAAAATGACAAAAATGGTGGTAATTGAGATGTATACAAAGGTACTGGGTAGAGTCATTACTGGTAATATTTAATTCTTTGGTTGGGATTTGAGGTTATGGATTTATATTTAATAACTGATGATTATGTTAATTCAATTCTTATATTTTACAAGTATTATATTTGAAATTAAGGTCAGTAAACCTTAATATATTTAAAAACATCCCATATTTGGATCTAGGACTGATTTGTTTTACCAATAGATATATGAAAAGACTTACACAGTAAATAACTGCTTCTTGAAAAAAGATCATAGTCTTCCCTTTATCTGGATTAATTCCTGTGAGAAACTATATTTCATTCTTTAATTATTGGTCAGGACATCTGAAGATTTAATATATAATATTTGTGGTAGTTTTCTATCACATAAATTCATTTTATTTAACCATTTATATTTGGCCCTTTTCACCATATAATTTAAAATATTCCTAGCAGAAAAATATTTCTAAGCAGATTAAGCCTCATTTTAACACTGATTTCAAAGAAATGATAAAAAGCCATCTCACTGCTTTTCTAAGTAAGTAAGTAGTATCATCTGTCATTATTGGGTTCTAAAGGCATGAACCTAATACAGAAATACAGGGGGATGCATTATTTTGTAATGAAATGATGTAAACTTTGCATTTTATTTTATTTTTCCCATGATTTTAAATAGTTTGCTGATACAATCCATGCTTGCTCAGGTCTGTATTTTTGCCTGCCATCCAGCTTATATTTCTAGAATAGTGTTGAGCAAGTGAAAGATTAAAGCATTATCAATATAAATATTTTGCTTTAATCATACTTTAATATTAAAAGATTATCACATAATTTTTTATGTAAAGAATCATTACATAGTTTCTTATTAAGATACAAATTATACTCTCAAGGAAAGATGTTTCTTCCACTTTTCAAGTATTTCATAGTGAGAGTTTATACTTTTCAAAATGGAAAATATTTTAGCATAGCAAGCAACTAGGAAAAGAATTATTGTAATAAGTTATTATACATAAAACTGGATATCTAAGTCAAAAAAGTCTCCTGTATGAAAATTTGGTTAAAACTGGATAACAATGGTGAGGTATAATTTTTATAAATTACATAAATTTTTATAGGATATTATTTTAGTAATTATATTTTTATAAGAGAAAAAAATAAACAAGATTTCCAAACTATACATTTTCACTAGTCTCATAACTAAAATAGTCTTTACAATTGGTTAATATAATTTGATATTTCTGCTTTGCATAAAATAGATTTAAACATTAGGCTGTATCTAGGTGATAGCAAACTGCCCATTCTCATATTCTTTGTCTTCTGTTTTATGATTTGAATTTAAGCTACTTAAATATTTTTTGAGATGAATATTGCATACAATAAAATGATCCTTCTAGGCTGAACCAACTAGATTAGTTACAGCTCAGGGGAGAAGTTGCAAAATAATATTTCTGTTGTTGCCTTGTGCTTTCCTATTTGCTGTTTTTATTTTTATATCAGTAAAAGCACATTCCACACAAGACCTTTATAAAAAATAAAAATCATGCCTCCTGCAAAAGTACACTCTGTGCACTTTAGCACCAAGCAAAATATTCTACCAATAAAATCTGATGTTTGTGTCCAGCTGTTAAAAGAACTTGATATTCAGAGAGTTCATTAGAAAATACATGAGTCAAACTGAGTGAACCTAGAACTTCATCTAAATTAAATCTATTTCATCTTCACATATTAATATTTATTGAATTAATATGTCAAACTTAAATGAATTTAATCAATGTTGGTATGCTACTCCAATATTTGTTATATTTTAAATACCTACATATTTACTACCTCATTAGGGTATAATTACCTGATTATATTAATTAAAAATACAATTCAATTGCTGTTATGTTAAACTTACAGTTACATACTTTGTTTTACATATCTCAAGTCTAAAAATCATAAAAAAGAATCCAAATATCAGTTAACTTAGTAAGTTGTAACTTTATTTGAAATAGTATTAACCCAGGAGAGTTTCTTCCTAAAGATATCATCTGTAGTTACTACCTGTATACTATTTGCCATTCTATTTCATTAGTAATTTTTTCACAACACCCTTGTCTGTCAGGCATAGTTATCTGCAATGTACCAATTAAAACTGTTGGTCAAAGAGACTGAGAAATTTATCTGTGGATTTAAGTAAAATAAAATTCCAGAGTAAAAGGATCTGCTTTTTAACAAGTTTTGTGGATTTTTTAATATGACTTTTGTTTGACTTATAAATTTAACAATCACAAGAAATGAATTAAATATGTAATATTATTTTGAAAGTTTAATGCTTCTACATTTTTTTGTGATACAATAACATGCCACTCATTTGGCAAATACAGTGGTGGAAGGTTGCTCTCTGTATTAGTCCGCTAGGTCTGCCATAACAGAATACCATAGACTGGGTGGCTTACACAACCAACATTTATTTCCTTATAGTTCTGGAGCCTAGCAGTCCAAGATCAAGGTGTCAACAGGATTGGTTTCATCTGAAGGCTTCTTTATGGGTCTTGTAGATGGCCATCTTCTCCATATGGCTTTACATGATTTTTCCCCTGAGCAAATCTGTATCCTAATCTTTTATAAGAACACCAGTCCTACTGGATTAGGGCCCATCCTAATGACCTCATTTAGCCTTAATTACCTCTTTTTCTTAAAAAAAATTCTTATTTTTTTAAAATTGAGGTATAGTTGATGTACAATATTATTTGTTACAGGTGTACAATATAGTGATTCACAATTTTTAAAGGTTATACTCATTTTATAGTTATTATAAAATGTTGACTATATTCCCTGTGTTGTACAATATATCCTTGTAGCTTACTTTATACAAAATAGTTTTTCTAAAATATGTTAACTCCAAATGTAGTCACATTGTGAGATACTGAGGGTTAGGACTTCAACACATGAATTTTGTGGGTATACAATTCTTAACAATATTAAGGACTCTGGCTTTTGCTTTCTACATTGTATTTGCTCTACTGTGTAGATTATGTATAATGCAAACACATTACATTGCAATCTGAAAAAGTATTTTTAAAGGAATTGAGTTATATTGAGTGGCCAAATAATATCACCACGTTCATGTTAAAATATGTAAACTTTATGTACAAACAAAACCACTTAAATCCTTCTCTCACAGGAAATTTGCTCACCTTTAAACACACATTTAAACATGTTTGGTTACGTGTTTTTCTAGCTTACTGCAAATTGCAAAACCAGCAAATTGTAAAGACAAAGAAGTATACCAATTAGAGGCTGGAAAATTGATAGCAATTTTATTTGTGGAACTCTAAGAGGAAGGAGATGTTAACACACACTCACAAGCACATATGCATATAGAAGTTTTCGGTCATTTAATATAAAGGCAAACATTTAGACACCTCAAAGTTTTCTATAATATTACTATTTTTAGAGGGTATTAACATAATAATAATGGTAAACATCAGTCCATAAGAAAAATGTGAAAAAATGATCCATTGTTAAAGAACACAGATAATAAGACTACATTTATTGAGAGAATGTTAGGTTTAATGTGCATATAGATTCTTTTTATGTTTATAAATATATAAAACATTTTGTTTACAAGAGGTCTACTGATTTAATCATAATGTGTTATTTTTATCAAGTTGCTAGATTGGTTTGCTAGTATTTGGGAAGTTTTAGCATCTGTGTACATAAGTGAGATTGATGTGTATATCTCCCTTTCCATAGTCCTTTTATGGTTCCATAATCTCACAGCCACTATATCATAGAATGGTTTGGAGAATGTTTCCTCATTTTGTAGGCTCTGTAAGACTGGAGTGATTTGTTCCTTGAAAGATTAGAACTTGCCTTTAAAATTCTGAGCCTGGAATTTTCTTTGTGTGAAAAATAATATTAAAGTTTCTTTAGGAGAATAATTATTCTTCTCATATCAGTTTTTCTAAATTATATTTTTCTAGGAGTTTTGCCATTTCATCTTTTAAATTTCATGGCATGATTTTTAAAAAATAATTTCCTTTCATTTACTGAATTTTTAGTCCGCTTAAGATACTAGAAGTTCAGAACACCTTAATGTACAGGATCTTATGATTTCCATGCTATTGTTTAGTGTTTTATTTCTGTCATATTTTAATATGAATGTACTCATTAGCTACTATGAATGACTAATCACCCTAAAACCTAGTGGCTAAAAACAAACATTTATTTAGCTCACAGTTCATGGTTTTGAAATTGATGCTGGTCTCAGCTGGATATCCCCAAGTGTGCACAATCAGTGGACTCAGCTAGGTGTCTCTGTACCTGGGGTTGGCTGGCTATTGGCAGAGGGGTGTAGGTTCTCGTTTACATGGGCTCTTGTCTTCCAGCAGGCCAGACTTGACCTGTTCACATGGAGTTTGTAGAATTCTAAGAGAGAGAACAAAAGCACACAAAATCTTTCGTGGCCTAGGCTTGGAACTGGTCCCTCATTTCTGCTATATTCTATTGACTAAAGCCACCACAAAAGATTTGATTCACGGAGTTAGAGAATACTCTCCACCTTTTAATAGGAGTAACCTGAAAATCACACTGCAAAGGGCAAAGATACAGAGAGGGGTAAAGAACTCAACATTTTAGTCTAGCATTATTTTCAGTATCGAATACATTTGTTTATATTTATCTGCATTTTTAAAAGAATTCTTATTCTTTCTTCCATTTCAAATCATACTTTAGGATAATTATCTTTATTATTTTTAAAATGTATTTATTTATTTTTGGCTGTGTTGGGTCTTTGTTGCTGCGCGGGCTTTCTCTGGTTGCGGTGAGTGGGGGCTATCTTTGTTGTGGTGTGCGGGGTGGTGTGCGGGTGTCTCATTGCGGTGGCCTCTCTTGTTGCGGAGCACAGGCTCTAGGCACGCAGTCTTCAGTAGTGTGGCACGTGGACTTCAGTAGTTGTGGCTCACAGGCTCTAGAGCACAGGCTCAGTAGTTGTGGCACACGGGCTTAGCTGCTCCGCGGCATGTGGGATCTTCCCAGACCAGGGATCGAACCCCTGTCCCATGCATTGGCAGGTGGATTCTTAACCACTGTGCCACCAGGGAAGCCCCTAGGATAATTAGCTTTAGTTCTCAAATACAGCAATTAGAATTTCCTTTAGTGAAGTTTTGTTTTGTGAACTTTGAAGGTTTTATCTGAAATTCTGCAACCATTTTTAAAGGAGAGATTTTTCTGGGAACTCCATTCCATGTTGTCATCTCACCATTTCTAAGAAAATTTTCAGTGTTACCTGGATTTCATTATCGAGATGTCTAATTGTCATTCTTTTGTAAGTCTTTTCTCTGGGGATTCTTTAAAATCTTTTAGTTGCTTTTGTACTTCGTACCTTCAGTGGAATATACGGGAATGTATTTCTTTTTTTGTTTGTTTGTTTAGTTTTGTTTTTGTTTTTGTTTTTTTGCGGTACGCGGGCCTCTCACTGTTGTGGCTTCTCCCGTTGCGGAGCACAGGCTCCGGACGCGCAGGCTCAGCGGCCATGGCTCACGGGCCCAGCCGCTCCGCGGCATGTGGGATCTTCCCAGACCGGGGCACGAACCCGTGTCCCGTGCATTGGCAGGTGGACTCTCAACCACTGCGCCACCAGGGAAGCCCGTATTTCCTTTTAATTTATCCTTTTGGTACTCTATGTATCTGTGGATTTGCAATTTCATTAGTCCTAGGCAACTTCCAGCCCTTGCTTCTTCATTCTAGTCACCTATTTCCATGTACTGAATTAACATCTCATTGCCAATTAGATATATGTTATACTTTCTCATTTCATTCTCTGAATCTTTTAATTTCTTCATATTTTCATTTCCTTGCTCAATATATTGCATTCTGGATAACCCCTTAAATTTATCTTCAGATTTATTCATTTTCTCTAATCAGCTCTTTAAACCATCCATTCAGTTTTTAATTTCAACACTTTTATATTTTATTCCTGAAAGTCCTTTCTCATATTTTCCTGAACATTTTTGGCAGTCTCTTGCTCTGATATCAATGTTTATTTAGTTTTTTACTTTTTAAAAGCATTTTATACTAAGTTATATACATTATATATAAAAATGTGTAGTTCTTTTGGTTGACTGTCACTCATGATTTTACTAGTTGTTTAGTAATTATTGTAAGCTTATATTTTTCGAAATCCTATCCCTGGAAATCTTGAGGAGCTTTTTACTATCTCCATAGAGGATTTGTATGTTAGATTCTATCACAAGCCAGGAGTCATTATAGTCTAAGAGCGATGTTGTCCTACCTTCAGGACCTTGGCATGATGTGGGATTCTCAGATCAGTTTCTTAACTCCCAAGTTCCAGGGCTTAGAACCCTGATCACTGCAGAGCTAATATTGGCACTTACCTTTGGAGACACCCCATCTTATTGATCCCTGCTCAATTGCTTGCTTACTGCTCCCCTCCCTTGTCTCAACTGTTATATTTGTGTATCTGCATATGTATAAGAGTTTGACCCTAGAGATGTAGATTATTTTCTAGTGAACTCAATAATGCAATGTTATATTTTTTTATTTCACCAAAGATACAGTTGTACTTTACCAGGAGGGCTCTTCAAGTATCTGCTCTACCATCCTGTCATGCAAATTATCATCCAGAATTCTTACATGCAAAGAATAATTTAAATGATAACATGTAATTATCAGTAAATTTAATTTATATAAGATAAATATATGATATATATGAAAAAAGTAATGTTTAATAATTTGGTATTATTATTTCCAATAATTATATCTCTGTTCTGAATGGGATACCGAATTTTTGGACATTACTGGGATGTGATTAAATCAACAGTGTATGTAATAGTCTTGAGATCAATGTGGGGAAGCAGTGAAGCATAATAAAATGCACAAAAGTCAGACAGATGACTTAGAAACCACATCCTTTGAGCTAATTAGTTGAATTCTCTAAACTTCAAATAACTCCTTATGTAATGGTGATAATAATATTTTAAGTACTGTTTAAAAGATTAATTGAGATGCTAAACCAAATCTGAAATATGGCACATCTCAAATATTCAATACATAACATAGTGATTTGATAAAAGCTTACTTACTGAACACCTATGTGCTAGGCATTACTTTGCTGTTTCTTTGGAGGCAGAGTATGACTTTGGAGGATTACAGATTATTTCAGTTTTTGAAATCTTATTGTAGAGACAGTATAAAACCACATAAAATTAATTCAAGGAAAATTAGTGAATACTCAGTTTTTAAAACTGTACCAAAGATGAGGTATGCTGATAATAAAGTAGGAGAATGAGGTAAAGAAAGATTCAAGACGACCTTTTGTTAGGTAAGATGTGAAGACAGCATTCAGATTCTGATTTAAAAAGAAGACAAGGGCTTCCCTGGTGGCACAGTGGTTGAGAGTCCGCCTGCCGATGCAGGGGACACGGGTTCATGCCCCGGTCTCGGAAGATCCCACACGCCGCAGAGCAGCTGGGCCCGTGAGCCATGGCCGCTAAGCCTGTGCGTCCGGAGCCTGTGCTCCGCAACGGGAGAGGCCACAACAGTGAGAGGCCCCGCGTACCGCAAAAAAAAAAAAATTAATTAATTAATTAATAAAAGAAGACATCAATGTTGCCTTTCACTGCTCTAGACACACAACAATATTTTTTATGATTCTATATTCAAAGATTGAAAGATTGACACATGAATTTTAAAATTCAACTGTTTGCTAATTAATCAGATATTTGCTATTAAAAGAATTGTGAGGGCTTCCCTGGTGGCGCAGTGGTTGCGCCTGCCACTGCAGGGGACACGGGTTCGTGCTCCGGTCCTGGAAGATCCCACATGCCGCGAAGTGGCTGGGCCCGCGGGCCATGGCCACAGAGCCTGCGCGTCCGGTGCTCTGCAACGGGAGAGGCCACAACAGTGAGAGGCCCGCCTACTGCAAAAACAAAAACAAAAACAAAAACAAAAAAACGAAAAAAAACCAAAAAGAATTGTGAAAATGTATTATCCTTAGAAACTCTGTAAATTATATTCTTCATGGAAGAGATAATAGCAATAGTAATTTACTGAATATTCTGCTTGTCTCATAAATATAGCTGTGGACGAAATATGTTAATTTAGTAAATCACAAGTATGTCATCATAGGAATTTTCTAAATTTGTGATCCCAGCAAATGTCTGTTTTAATTTCATTAAAAAATGATATAAGCAGATGAGCTCTGTTCAATTTATTTATTTATTGCCGAAAATTGCTTTGGGCAAAATTTTCCAGTGCAAAGTAAGAAATGAGATGGAAAGCATTAATGAGCCAAAACAAAACTTAAAAGAAAGCCTATGGGGTTTCTTTCATTTCTTTTATAAACTATAAATATATTCCATCAGGTGAACTGCAGCAGAATTATAAGGCAGAAAAATGAGATGCTCCCTGGAGCCTTGTGGGGGGGGGTATTAATTTGAATTTTAATTGGAGTAAGAAGAATTTCAATTTCTACATTGCACATGTTGCCCCCTGCCTTTCAGTTTGAGGGTTTTGCATTTCCTCAGGAGAGAGGAATGTAGTTTGATTTCATGTGCTCTCCTAAGTCTATTAGCTTCGTACTACCTCAGGTTTTTTCCTCCGTTTTTAAAAGATGCATATAAAATATTTTATGTAAGCATCCAGGGACTTCCCTAGTGGTCCAGTTGTTAAGACTCTGTGCTCCCCATGCAGAGGCCTCAGTTTGATCCCTGCTTGGGGAAATAGATCCCGCATGCTGCAACTAAAGATCCCACATGCAGCAAAGAAGATCCTGCATGCTGCAACTAAGACCCGGCACAGTCAAAATAAATAAATAAATATTAAAAGAAAAAAAGGAAGTATCTGATAACTAATGAGCATACTTCCTTAAAAGTCACTGGTAAGTGCATGCATGCTGGTGGTGGTGCTGGTGGTGATGGGATGGTAGTACAGAGGACTAGAACAAACAGTCTCTTGGAAAGAAGGGAATTCTCTTATGTAGTTACCTAGGCATTATCTCTTGTACTTGATTGATATTTTCTGTGGTGATTTTGGCCTACGTGACACTTTTTCAGAGTACCAGTGCCAAAAGTCATTAAAATAAATTGATATTTCTATCTGTACTGTCATTTAGTGGGAACAAAGATGCACTAAGAAAAGCAAGAGGTCAGGGACAAATATACATAAGGAGGGAGGGGAAGGAATTTTATAATGTATCAAGAGAGGAATAGCAGTATTTCACTTTTTAATCAGCATTCTTGAGATATAATTTACATATTATAAATTCACCAGTTTAAGTGTGCAATTTAATGTTTATTAGTGTATTTCTCAGAGTTGTGCAACCATCATCATATCCTAATTTTCATCTTCAAAAGAAATTTCATATTCCCTAGAAATCACTTTTTACGGTACGCGAGCCTCTCACTGTTGTGGCCTCTCCCGTTGCGGAGCACAGGCTCCAGACGCGCAGGCTCAGCGGCCATGGCTCACGGGCCTAGTCGCTCCGCGACATGTGGGATCTTCCCGGACCGGGGCACGAACCCGTGTCCCCTGCATCGGCAGGCGGACTCTCAACCACTGCGCTACCAGGGAAGCCCTAGAAATCATTTCTTATTCCTCTTCCCCCTAGCACTAACCCCTGATCTACTTTTTGTCTCTAGGATTTGCTTATTCTAGAGTTTTTATAAATTGAATCATTCCATAATATGTGATCTTTTGTGACTGGCTTCTTATCATAATGATTTTGAGGACCATCCATGTTACATATAGCATGTATCACTATTTCATCTTATTGCTGAGTATTATTCCATTGTATGGATATACCACATTTTGTTTATTCATTCATCAGTTGATGAATATTTAGGTTGCTTCCATTTTCTGGCTGTTACTAATAAAACTGCTATGAACATTTACATACTAATCTGTATGTATAAATCTGTTTTCATTTCACTTAAGTAGATAACCAGGAGTGGAATTTCTAGGTCTATGTTTAACATTTCTTAGAAATTGCCAAACTGTTTACCAATATCAGAAATGTATGAAAATTCACGGGGATTCCCTGGTGGCACAGTGGTTGAGAATCTGCCTGCTAATGCAGGGGACACGGGTTCGAGCCCTGGTCTGGGAAGATCCCCCATGCCGCAGAGCAACTAGGCCTGTGAGCCACAACTACTGAGTCTGCGCGTCTGGAGCCTGTGTTCCGCAACAAGAGAGGCCCGTGCACAGCGATGAAGAGTGGCCCTCGCTCCCCGCAACTAGAGAAAGCCCTTGCACAGAAACAAAGACCCAACACAGCCAAAAATAAATTAATTAATTTTTTAAAAAAGAAATGTATGAAAATTCAAATATCTCCACATGCTTTTTTTTTTTTTATGATAGCCATCCTAGTGAGTATGAAATGTTATCTCATTGTGGTTCTGATTTGCATTTTACTAATACCTAATAATTTTGAGCATATTTCATGTACTTATTGAGCATATTCATGTACTTATTGACTTACATAAGTCAAATGACTTATTCATGTAATTTGCATGTCTTCTTTGGAGAAATATTTATTCAAAACCTTTGCCTATTTTTAATTGGGTTGTCTTTTTATCATTGAATTTCTTATCATTTAATATCATTGAGTTCTTTATATATTCTGGATATAAATCTTTTATGAAGTATTTTCTCCCATTCAATGGGTTATCTTTTCATTTTCTTGATGGTGTTATTTGAAGTTTAAAAGATTCTAATTTTATGAAGTGTAGTTTATAATTATTTTTGTTTTATCACTGTACTTTTGATGTCTTACCTAAGAAATGATTGCCTAACCCAAGGTCATGAAGATTTAATCCTTTTCTTCCTAAGAGTTTTATAGTTTTGGCTCTGATGTTTAGCTCTATGATTCATTTTGAGCTAAATTTTGTGTATGGTATGAAGTATGAGTCCAACTTTATTCTTTGGGATATGGATATTTAGTTGTCCCACACCTTATTTTTCAAAGAGACTTCATTGCAACTTGAATCTGCTAAAATACCAATTGTTTACTTTTGAAGCCTCTGTGACCCTTACTGCTCTTATGAAGAAACAAACACATGTATCTTATAAACATCTACATTTTTTTGCTATATGAAATACCTGGGATATTTACTATAGGAAAGTGGGCTTTATTCTAACTCCCTACACAAAAATATAATTCTTTGCAGTACTGTAGAATAACCTTATAGTATGGTGTTAAAATAACTAAAATATTTTGTAACATGTATTTGATAAAAGAAGAACCTAACTTGATCCACAGTCTAGTTTTGAACTATCAGCAGGAGGGTGAATGATTTTCTGTTTTTCCCTTCTTCTAACAGATAACAGAAGAGGGAATCCTATCTAAAAGAAGTTATGTTAAAAAGAAAATTTCAAGGCTTCTGAATGTATTTTGTAAAGAACAGAGACTGAGTAGATGATTCTCTTGTTTAAGAGCAAACTTTAATGATTTTTCCTGCTTATAAGGATGCAAATGTTAGTGCCTTTTCTGGGAAGCTAAACTGCTCAACAAAAATGTTACAAAAGATTATCCACACTGTGAGCAGGTGTAATCTTTCCAGATTATGTTTTTTTGCCTTTAGAAAGAAATTCATTTTTCTTATTATGGTTTTATATTCTTTTATTTCAGAAAATCTGTGTGTGTATGTCTGTGTGTCTTATGCTAAGGTTACATAGTAGAGACCAAAACATGGTAGAAATAGGGAGGAATCTTATTTTATCCTCATAATGTACCAAAGGTCCATACTCAGTTGATTTGCTGAAGCACCTTCATGGTGATACTCTTCTAGACAGAATAGCTTTAACTCTGATTAACATATTGTTGAATACTCACATAGTATGCATATACAGGTTGGGAGGAAGTTGCTTTAAGAAAAGGTTAATTGGTATGAGTGAAGTTTCACTAACAAGGAAAGTGGAGGATTGAAAAGGGGGTGCAGAACTCCAAGGAGGAAAAAAGAAAGGAAAACAGAACTCATCAGAGGAAGCCAGTCTAGGAACTGGAGAGGGGCTGCAAAGGGTTTAACATTATTCCAAAATTTTCCTTGGCCTTTGTTGACTGGCTATTTATAATGTAGTTGCAAGGATACTTTTTCATCACTGCATTTTGAGATATTCTAATTAAAAAAAAAATTTTGGTGTTAGGAAATATTCAGAAACTATTTTAAGCAAGGCATTAAACTCAGCTCCAGGCTGTATGGAACCAGCAATATCATTTTGGGTAGAAGTCATGCTTTATTTGGGGAGCAGGTGACTGTGTGGACTTAGTGGTATATTTGATATGTAACTGAGACCCTCCCAATCTCTTCCCCTCACATGTACTTGAAGAAGCTCATTCTGGAAAGGGAGGGATGTACACTTTGTTTGCTCATATAATGAAACATTAAGGGTGTAGGCTTCTTGACATCAAGTAATTACTAGGTAATCTGTTTTTAAATATCAGATTACCTCAATCAGATTTTCCTGTTTCCAATGTCACATCCTTTAAATTGTTCTCCCTAGGGAGGGGAGAGCAACAAAGTGATCTCTCTCCCAAAGCGTTTTTTAATAATCTCATTTCCTAACTTAAAAATTCTTCAATAACTAATAGTGACTTGCAGGATAAAATCCAAACTATTTTGTAGGATATCCAGGGCTTTCCAGCATCCCACCCCTTCCTTCTTTCTCATTTCCACATCTTCTCCTTCAGGAAAAGCTTCCTTTAGTCCATTTCCTACTGGTCTTGATAGGTCTGGTGTATCCTATCTTAGGATATCATATTTCACCATAGCAGCATCTGCATTTTATTGCCTTTACTTGTTTTTCTCCTTCACTAGTCTGTGAACTCCACAAGAGCAGGAATTATATCTTCCATCTCTATATTCTCTATGGTTGGTTCCTTGGCTAACATGCAGTAATTAACAAGGAATATTTTTTAATGAATTGGCTTTGTGATCCTGATATCTATTCCCCTCTTATACCTTCTTCAGTGTTAAGCTGTGCCCTTAGCCATCCAGGTCCAGGTGATATTGTCAGTCTCCTTTTTACCTAGGTATGGGCGTATGAAGACATTCCAAACAATGGGAAGTGGGTGGAAATGTTGGATCCAATTATAGTGTGAGATTAAATTTCTGAAAAGGGAAACTCTTCATTTTCTCTTTCTCCTTGCTGCAGGCTAGAAAGCAGATATGCTGATGAGCCAGATTTAACTTTCATGAAGGGGCATCATTCTAGAAAAGGTAGAACATGTAGAAGGAAACTTGGAAAACTTTATGGGGTAATTCCCCGTATTCTTCTTGGACTGCTAACATACCTTTGGACATGAGGAAGAAATCTTTTTACTTCAGCTTAGCCTGTACTCTAACTGGCATATCTGGGAGTGCACTGGAGACTTTGTCTATCTGTGTTGCTTCTTTTGTGGGACTGAGCAGAGCTTCATTCTATTTGCAGATACTACTCATCTGCAAGAACCACCCTGCATCCTTCTCATCAAGGCAACTTCCCCGGGACTGATCTTTAAAACAGTCATGTACTTAATTTTGGAGATAGGTAGAAAAATATTTACTCTCTTAGGAGTTTTTGCCATAGTTCTTGCTTATCTAACATTAAATAGAAAAAAAAAAGTCCTTCAGCTAGCAACTCTGCAAGTGACTAGGACTGAATTGTCCTCTAGCACTTCTAAGTTACACCATATACCCAAGATTTTATGGGATCTTTACTCAATTTGTTTTTTATTTTAAACAAACTGTCCTCACAGAGTGATTACAGTGAAGATATAGTATAACTAACCTCCACCTAACAGGCTTGTTGAATTAATAGACATTCTGTTTTCTTTGCAAGCATGATGTCTAAGGTTTATTGTATGCTGAATTTTTAATGATGCTGATGTACCACCATTTGGGCTGCAATCTTAACAGGAGTCACTTATACCTGTTTCTAAACCTGTCTATGCCAGTTAGGAGCCGCATAATACACTGGTGTAAAGCACCTACTCTGGAGTAGACAATTCGTGTTTAAGTCCTGGCCTGCTATGTGCCAGCTGTATGGTCTTGGGAAAGTTACTTCTGTTATGTAGTACTTCCTCATTTATTAAATGGGGATAATAATAGTAACTATGTCATCGGGGTCTTGTGAGGACTGTTGGTGTAAATATAAATACATCTCTTAGAACAGTATAAAGATAATTATGAAAAATTGGCAAGTAAAAACACTTAAGTGTTAACTAATCGTACTCATGTAATTGAATTGACTATTGTATAAACTGATGAAATTTAATTATGCAAAGAAGTTTTTACATCTATAGAAATTAAGTCAAATCCTTTGGAATCATTCCAAAGAGATAAATATCACACACACACACACACACACACACACACACACACACACACACATATATCTGAGTCTAGTCAGGGAATTGTAACAGTTTGGGGAAAAAATCATGATATTCCATAGGTGTTCTTTATTCAAACTGCTTTGCAACTAATATTAGATAAACTAAGATTAATTAGAATAAGTGTTTTTTGTACAAGAAAGGCAATGCAAAGTCCCACTCTAGGGAGTCATAACCAAAGAAAAGGCCTTGATCCCACTGCAAAGAATCAATGAATGAATGCACATTAATATGTTTTAGGTTATAGTAAAATTTTTAGGTCTGTATATAGTTCTTTTTAAAATTTTTATCCTATTAACCAAATAGTTATTAATCAACTGAGTAGTAGTGTTTCTGTGTTGCTCTTCTCTTAAAAGGACCCAGTCTTGTTCTCATTATTCAACCAGTTCCTATTACCTTACTCCAGGTCATTTTTGTTGCTTTACCTAGATATAAAAGGGAAGAGTCCTCTCCCAAAATTTTGTTTAAAAAGTCACATTTTTTTCCTTTTTCATTAGATAGGTTGTAATTTAAGATGGTTGTTCCAGAGATTAAATAATAAGATAATAAGACAACAACAACAATGGAGTAGATAAAATCTGAATTTATTCAGGCATATAAATGGCCTACTGACCACCCCAAATCTCTTCTACTTAAATATTAAAATTCAAAATTAATCTCTACTGTTATAAGAAGGACAGAAAAAATATTTTCAGAAAATTCAAACCAGATTTTAGTCTTTATGGCAATTGTAAGAATTCATACTAATTATATTAAATCAATTTTGTCCATTTCTTTAATGTATTAATATTTGAAAAGGAATTATTTTAAATTTAATATCAGAGAAATATGTTAAAGTATGTGGGACTTGAGATTTAAAAATAAACATTAAAAAGTTCCTTCTAATTTTAAATATTAGTGGGTACAACTAAGTGTAAAATAAACCCTCCCATCTCTAAGGCATTCTTTCTCTTGCTCATTCTGTTAGTACAGTTTCTAGCTCCATGCCTGGTACATATTAGATGTTTATTAAATACTTGTATATATAAGTGAGTGACTGAATCAATCAATAAATGAAGATGTGGTCACTGCTCTTAGAGAGTTTACCATTTAGGAAAAAACATATAAATACAGATAAGAAGACTATTAAAAAAACAATTTAGGTCATAAATGCTAAGTAAGTAAAAACTGCTAGGGAATATTCAATCAAAATTGAAATATTTTGGAATAAATAAGGGAGACTAGAGCTTTCCTCTCTGGTATACTATAAAATTGAATTTAATGCATGTGCACCTGTTTTCATTTTTTTAAATTTCACATCAGATCAGAAATCTAAATATTCAGATATCTAAATAATTAAAACATACTTACCTAATAGGTTAAAGGAAGATTAGGTTTAAAGTTTTTAGTATTTCAGATTGCCTATCTATCTACCTTTCATTAAAGTTATTTGATTATGCAAATTCATAAGCTTTATCAAAATAATTTCCTTTAGAATCAAATTTTGCAGTGGTCTTTTGGTCTTCTATTGGTTTTGGATGATTTTCAGAGTAACTACTGGAAAACTGGTTTTAGACTCTATAGTGCTGATGCACACATCAGCAATATGCATTTCCCATGTGTTTCATATGATAAAGGCAACCAAACAGGCAATTAGTTTCTAATAAGGATAGGTTTGTTTGACATCTGCTCTTGCCTTTTTTTTTTGCTTATCTAGAGTCACTTAGAAACTATAGTTAGAAACTTTCTAAGCATAGAATAGATGCACTTCTAATAAGCCAGTACCTCATGCTTCACTAAATAGAGCAAACTGTCTTTTATTATAGTTTACAGTTTTTTGAACTTTGGTGAAAGGCAGTATATTGTATACTTTGGTTTTTACTTTAGTTCTTTTCTTATACATAATAATGCTGTTTTTAAAAGGTTATAGTTACAATGCAATTTGTAAAATGACAGACCTTGTAGTTCTTAGTTTTCAAAGAAAAATGTTCACTTATACTATTTATAAGATCAAAACTGACTTTCAAATTTAAATTTTACATTACATGTTTTTCTAAGTTTTGATATGTAAGTTATTCATAGAAGGTGATAGTTATAGAGCTATAACACCATATCAAAATTTACTTAGAAATCTTGTGATTGATGATAATTCCAGGCATGGGACTAGTGAACTGCAGAAGCATTACCTTTTTTGAATCATTGGTGACTATGTGAGAGTGTGATGGTCAAAATTTATCCAATTTTTGACAAAACCAACATATCAAAGACAAAACAATTGTGCTAAATATTTCTGTAAGGATAAAGGGAAGTTTCTGACGATGGCCTTTTTAAAATTATTTTAAAATTTTGAGAGTAGTTATGTATTTTAAAGCAAGCTTTTCAGCCAGAACTAAAGAAAACAGATGTTAGGCATGCACAAGCATGATTGTGCTTTTCCACCTTGACTCTGCTAGGCTTTAAAGTCTTAATACAGTGAGTTTGAAAGTGGTGGCCAGAAGGTTTTTTTATTACGTTTCTTACTGGGGCTCTACAGGGTTTATTGCCACTACCTGAAACAGTATATTTTCTGGTGATAAGAGGAAGTTTTAAAAACTTATTTTTCTTCAGAATAGGTAAAGAAGAGCAATTCTCAAGGTCTATTGACAATTTTAATACCGAGCATTTGAATATGTCTCTGTCACAGATTCTAATCTCATAATATACTCAAAAGGCTACTGTCTGATTCATGTAATAAATGCTCTACTTGCAATGATAGCTGGGTTGTGTCAAGACACTTTGATGAGATTCCCAAGGCTGTTGAGCTCAAAGAATTAATTTTAGAATCTCTACCTAAGACATACCAAAGGCAATTCAGGAAAGAATAATTGATAGAGAAACTGCATGATGAGTTCAAGACCTTTATTATTTATCAGTACGAGTTATTTTCCCAAAGTGGATATTTTGGAAAAACTGTAATGTATGTTATATAAGAATATGGTATTACCTTTTTTTGGAGAATCTTCAGGTAACCATCATGTCCAAATGATAATGCTCATAATTAGCTTCTATTCCTCCTTTCTCATTATCTATAACCAAATAATCCTATTACTTTTACTTCATATTTTTTCTTTATTTAAACTCCCTCTCTTAATTTCCAGTGTCTTTGTTTCTACCTCAATTCAAGCCTACTGCATAGTCTTGCAGAGCTTATTTTTCCAATAGCTTCCTATCATTTCCGTTTTTCAAATATGTCAGTCTATTCCATGCTTTGTTACCAGAGTAATCAAAAAATAAGTTATCATGTGACTGTCATAGGCAAAAATTTTGAGAGTTCTACAGTAATGTTTCATAACATGGTTTTGGAGAAAAATATAATAAATTTAATGGTAATTTTGTGGGTATTTAAACTCCCTAAGCTGGAGACTTCTGGTTTCAACTCCAACATGTAAAGAGCTTATTACAAGAAAATAGCTGAATTAGACAAAAGTTAACACTTTTCTTGGACCCATCACAAAACTGAGATCACAGGGCAAACCACCAGCAGGAAATATGGAGAGACAGGCAAATCCAGAAGGTCATGGCTGAGATATGCTTTCCTGGATGGAGCAGAAATCCCTGGAAAAATAAACTGATAGTGACACTTAAATAGTAATTGAGACAAATGGCCAGAGGCTGTGTGTGGACTAGCAGGAGAGTAAGAAACACTTAGGGACCACAGCCTTAGGAGAGTCTATAATTTTGTGTGTTTTAATTCCAAGAACCCTACAAGGTTCTCATTGTGAAGATCTGATTAAGGTTCCCAAATGACTCTGGGAGGGAGAGGGGAAGAGTAACCTAGGGAACTATGCCTAGAGCAGTCTCCATAACAAAGGCTTGCTGTCAGGGCTACCACACACTTTTTCCACCTGAGGGAAAGGTATTTTCCTGATTCCATCCCTCTCTAGTTTTCCTGTCTTACCAAGGTGGGGAGAAATTATGCAACACTTGTGAAGGACACGGCCCGCGGATACAGGTCCCCTGAAAAGACTGATTTTAATTATAAGACCATAGGAAGCTTTCCTTCTTCCACATCTTACCACTGCATCAGCAGGGCTCCAGTATAATAATTTTGGATTACAGATGAAAAAACCGACAAATACAGACTATCTAAAGAGGAGTTCTTACAGGAACCTAAAGGGAACAGGAGAAACAAAAACAAGGAAACTAGAGGAATTTCACGCCAATGGCACCTACAGTAACATCAAACACAGCCCAACTCCTAGCCAGATTAACAGAAATCCTCAAAGTAAAGGCCTATTTACCTCTGTTCCTATTATCCAAAACTTCATGTCCATCATTCAACAAAAAATTACAAGTCATGCTGAGAGGAAAGAAAACACATGGTCTGAAGAGACAAAGCAATCATCAGAACCAGAATCAGATATGACACAGATATTAGAATTATTAGATGGTAAAAATTTTAAATAACTATGATTAATATAAGTTTCCATGGAAAATGTAGACAACAAAAGTAGATAAGTAATGTGAACAGAGAAATGGAAACTCTAAGCATGAGTTTTAAATGCTAGAAATAAAAAATACAGTAATTGAAATTAAGAATACCTTTGATGAGTTTATCAGCAGACTGGACACAAATGAGGAAAGAATCAATGAGCCTGAAGATAGATCCATAAGAAGTCACCAAACTGAAATGCAAAGAGAAAAAAAAGAAAAACTCCCCAGAACATTCAAGAGCTGTAAGTCAATTTAAAAGAACATCTTGAAAAAAGCCAGAGGAAAAAAGATCATTTTACCTGTGGAGAAACAAGTTTAACAGCAAATTTCTCAACAGAAACTATGTGAGCAAGAAGAGAGAGGAGTAAAATATTTAAAATGTTGAAAGGAAAAAACTCAGCAATCCAGGAGTCTAATTTAGTGACATTATTCTTCAAAATTGCAGGAGATTAAAGATTTTCTGTGACAAAAACAACAGGGTGTTTATTGCCACTGAACCTGCCTTGCCAGAAATGTTAAAGTTGGGGCTTCCCTAGTGGCACAGTGGTTGAGAGTCCGCCTGCTGATGCAGGGAACATGGGTTTGTGCCCCGGTCTGGGAAGATCCCACATGCCACGGAGCGGCTGGGCCCGTGAGCCATGGCCACTGGGCCTGCGTGTCTGGAGGCTGCGCTCCACAGCAGGAGAGGCCACAACAGTGAGAGGCCCATGTACCGCAAAAAAAAAAAAAAAATGTTAAAGTTGTTCACAGAAAATAAAGATGACCCAGGTCAGTAAAATGTATATTTTCTAAATATATTAGAAAATATATTAGATTATCAGAGTGGAAAAAAACACAACAAATATGTTATCTACAAGAAACTCACTTTAAATATAAAGACGCAGGTTAGAAGTAAAGGGATGGGGGTGTGATATACTAAAGTGAAAGAGAGCTGGAGAAGCTATGTTCTTTCCAGACGAAACAGGTTTCAGAACAGGAAATGTATCAGGGATAAAGAAGGGCATTTCATAATGATAACAGAGTTAATTCTCCAAGAAGACATAACCACCCTTAATAGTGTGCACCAAAACTTCCCAAGCCTGTTCCTGCATATGTAAAGCAGGAAACACCCATTAAAGAATTTTGTAATATTAGAAAATATGTAAAATGACTACTCAGTGGTCAATGTATCTTATTGTTTCTTAGTGTAGTATACTTGCCATCGACAGTCTGCCCCCACTTTCATTTCCACTCTCAATTACTACTACTCTTCCCTAAGCCTCCTTCCTGCAGCCACGCATATTGCCAGTGGCTTCATGAATAAACCCACATTCTTGCTCAGGTATTCGCTTTTCACCTGTGCAGGTGTCCTTCAGCATTCACAGGGGATTGGTTTCTGGAGCCACACTGTATACCGAAATTCATGCATGCTCAATTCCTTTATATAAAATGGCCATAGTGCAATGAATACAGTTGACCCTCCATATCTGCTGGTTTGGCATACGCAGATATTGAGGTCCAACTGTATATTTACTGAAAAAAAGTCATGCATAGTGGACCTGTTCAGTTCAAACCCATGCTGTTCAAGGGTCAACTAATTTCTTCTGAATGGAGTGATCTTCCCTGACATCAGGCTCAACCTGTTCACCTTACAAAATCTTCACAAACTTGCAAGAAATTGATATGGTATTAATTGCTATGTTCTCACTGTTTCCATAAAAATTGTAGTTAACTTTAATAGAATTTATTTCATTGAATTATGTTTCATTCCTCTCATATCTTTTCCTCCCTTCGTAATGGGAGTTCCTGATATAAACGGACTGCGTGGTATTTTTGACCCTTTGCACTTAGCAAAACAACTTGCACAGGACAGTGCTTAATAAGGAAAGGACACTAGATTACTCATCATTCCTAGAACAAACGATGAATATACATTTTTCATATCTTTGCATGGATTATTTTTCTCTAATTTGGATCTTTGTTTCCTCACTATGGCTGATAAACTCTTATTCATAATTCATGATCCTGCTCAACTATAACTCTCTTCTGATTTCTTTTAGATGTTTTGTAATTGTAGATTCCATTTTTAGGTTTTTGATCCATCTCAAATCAGTTTTTGTGCCTGATGTGTGAAGGGGTGAACACTTATTTTGTCCCCTATTCTTTATTCCATTGCTTAAATACACCACTTGCTGAAAAGGTTTTTCTTTCCCCGGTGAATTAGTTTGTTGCCTATCAAAAATTTTTTGATTGTAATTATGTAGAGCTATTTCTGGAATCTCTTTTGTTCCATTGATCTCTTTGTCTGTTTTATTATGCCCACACCATAGACTTGGTTACAGTATCTTTATGGTAAATCTTGAAGTCAAGAAGTATAAATCCTCAAATTTTCTTTTTCAATAATGTTTGACTCTTCTATATAGATCCTTTGCATTTCCATATATATTTTAGTACTAGTTTGTCAGTAATCACAGGAAAGCCTGTTAGGATATTGATTGAAATTGTATTCTATCTTTGATTAATTTGGAGAAAATTGAGATCTTTACAATATTTATTTGGGCTCTCTCAAATTTCTCTCAAATTTTTGTAGTTTTCAGAGTAGAGGTCTTGCTCAGCTTTCATTACATATAACCCTAGGTGTTTTATTTTTTATGATACTGTGAATGGAATTGATTTTTAAATTTTATTTTCCAATTGTTTGTTGCCACTTTGTAGAATATAATTGATTTTTATATTGATCCTGAATCCCAAGACCTTGCTGAATTCACCTATTACATCTAGGATGTTTTACTATGAAAAAAGAAGTTACTTTTTTCTTTCTCCCTCCTTCTCTTTCACTCCCTTTTTCCTTAGATGTACTAAGACTGCCACTCCAAAATACAGTGTTGAATAAAAATGGTGAAAAACTCAGAGCCTTTCCTTCTCCCCAATCTTAGTGGTGGTGAGGCATGTTTAATATTTCATCAATAAATCTGATGTTAGCTGAAAGTTTTCCACAGATTTTTTTCTTTTTCAGATTGAGGGCATTTGCTTCTATTTCTAGATACTGAGAAGTTTTTTAATCATTAATGAGTGTTAGATTTTATCTAATACTTTTTTTTTTTGGCCTGTTAAGATAACCATATGACTTATCTCCTTTATTCTTTTTAATGAATTACATTCATTGATTTTTGAACATTACTATAACCTTGAATTCCTGCATAAACTCTACTTAGCCATTATATATTTTCTAATTACACATATTTTAGATTGCCTGAAATCTTCCCACAGGTAACTATCATTCTGATCAGTTGTTTTTACATATTTCTTCCTCTCTAATTCCTCTGGCATAAACTTTATCAACCTGTCTTCCTTCTGCAATGAATTTAATTCTAGTGTTTGAATGTTAGGCCCATTTTGTACTGCAGATTCTAGAATTCTGTACTTTAGTTTTCTTTTCTCTGCTGAGATCTGTTAATCCATACTTTATATCTGTCCTGTAAATCTTTGTACTTATGAAGGATAGTTATTTTATTTTTTAATTTATTTTATTGAAGTGTAGTTGATTTATAATGTGTTAATTTCTACTGTACAGCAAAGTGATTCAGTTTATATATGTATACATTGTTTTTCATATTCTTTTCCATTATGGTTTATCACAGAATATTGAATATAGTTCCCTGTGCTACACAGTAAGACCTTGTTGTTTACCCATTCTATATATAATAGTTTGCATCTGCTAATCCCAAACTCCATGCCCATCCCTCCCCGACCCTCCTTTCTCTTTGGCAACCACAATTCTATGTCTGTGAGTCTGTTTCTGTTTCATAGATAAGTTCATTTGTGTCATATTTTCTGACTTACTTCACTTAGTATGATCATTTCTAGGTCCATCCATGCTGCTGCAAATGGAATTATTTCATTCTTTTTTATGGCTGAGTAGTATGTCATTCTATATGTGCACCACATCTTCTTTAAGGTATAGTGATTTTATTTCTTTCATTTTTTAAATGAGCAGTATAAATAGTAACTTACTTATATTTAGAAATTTCATCATACATATAAAATGTTTCTATAAACCTATTTATGCTCGTTTCTCAGCAGGATTACTGATGGTACCGTTGAAATATAATGTGACAAAATAATAGTTAAGTCTGGGTAACTGCATACAAACCAAGTATTTCTCTGTTCCTTTATATTTTTTTTCTCCTCTCTAGAACAGATTTGTGTTTGCTAATTTTGTAATCAGGAGAGATAAATTTAAAAGACACAAGGAAAAAAAGGAGTTGTTTTTTTTCTTAATTCCTAGTACTTATTTAAGGGGATAGTTATTTTAAAGTTCATGTTTACTATTACAATATCTAGGTTATCTGTAAATTGGATTCTTTTAAGCTTTTTTCTTGATTGTAGGGTCCAGCTATTTTCTTCCTATCATTCTTTTGTTGCATGCCAGCCACTTCATGTAGAAGAGCCAGGGATATTGGGATACACTATTGTTTTGTTTTCTCAGAGAATGCAAGCTTTTTAGTGTCTGGTAGCTAAAATGAGAAAGTGATCATTCAAATTTTACCAATTGTTGAATAACTTATATTAACTGAGCTATAGCTTTATGATTAAGCTCATTTCTATTTAGCCCAACCCCAAACATCCAATCTGTGGCTGCTGCCACTGACATTAATGTGGAGAAGCTGCTTTCTTTGTTTTATCAGAATTCAAATGAGGAATCAGGAGAGAGTTAGATAGAGGTATCCCCTTTGTATTTACTGGCTCCAGCTACTATTAGAATGGCTGATAGAGCTTTTCAAATAAGTTATTTCTGCAACTGTAAGTTATTTCTGTTTTTCACTCTTGACTGCACTGCCTTTATCTCAGCAAAATTGGGAGAGAGTGAGATCAGGAAGATTATTGTACCAAGAAAATTTTTCTTGTATTTGGGGTTTCTCAGACTCCAGTCATTTCTGCTTGCTCAACAGTTACCAGTATCTTGCCAGACTTCTTCCCCCATGGGTAGAGTCACTGGATCTCTGGTAGGTCTGTCTAAACCCAGACCTAGTGTTTTCCCAGAAGCTGTTGAAGGAAGCTGCTGATGGAGACCTCTATGGAGATCAGTTTATCAAGGCTTTCTTGCATCTACCACTCTTTGATAATCCTACAGATGAGTATGGTTTTCATGTTTTCTAGATTTTTCTTGGTGTTACCACAGAGATAAAGTTCTTCTTCACCCCTTTATATCCAGAAACAGAATTCTGCAGTATGTATGTCTGGGTTATCCTGATGTTGATTTTTCAGCTGTGACCTCTGTTGAGTCACCAGATCCTCAATATAAAGGAATAAATATTCCTCTAGACCCACCTTACTCAACAATACCTTGTGGAAAGTACACCAGAGCAACTTTTGTAAATATATTTTTTAATAGCCTTATATTACATAGTGTGGATCTATCATAATTTACTTAGCCATTCTCTTAAGTGAAGTGAAATCACTTTGTTTCTATGTATTTACAACTACAAACAATTCTGTGATAAATATTCTTCTGTGTATATTTTTAGATACTGACAGTTCTATGGTATAGAATACTAAAAGCACGATTGATAATTATGTATAAAGTGATTTTAATAGATGTTGCTAGATTTATTTTTTACTGGTAATGATGTATATTTTCACTCATAAAGTGGAGTGTCTTACATCCAAGCCAACAATTATCATTCTTATATAACTTTCATTATTTTAGTGGGTGTAAAATGGCTGCTCATAACTATTTTATTGTGTACTTTCCTGACTACTAGAAAATTTTGAGCATTTTTAAATTTATCTGTTATCATTTGGTGTATTTTTTCTGTGAATTACCAATTCATAGCATTTTATACTTTTTCTGCAGTTGTCAATTATTAGGAGTTCTTTGTATATTATAGGTAAGAGTTCTTAATTTATTACCTAAATTGCAAATCAGTTTGTACATTTATACACCTGAGTTTGTGGCCTGTAAAACTAAAAAATCCCCAAACCCACTACATATATAAATAGGTAGGACATATGAGTGTGTCTAGGACTGTCTCAATTTGCCCCTGTCTTCCCAATGTACTGTCTGGTTAATGTCCCCTTTCATTCTCAAAAGTTTCCTCATATAGTAAGTTATATGGTTACCACATATATGAGGAATATTTGAAGGAACTAGAAATGTTCAAACTAGAGGAAAGAAATTCTTGCTTACATGTATTACCTGTGTATGTGTATGCACATGTGTGCAGTCTTTTCCCATTATAGACACTAAGATTAAAAATAAACCACTGGGGCTTCCCTGGTGGCGCAGTGCTTGAGAGTCCGCCTGCCGATGCAGGAGACGCGGGTTCGTGCCCCGTTTCGGGAAGATCCCACATGCCGCGGAGCGGCTGGGCCCGTGAGCCATGGCCACTGAGCCTGCGCGTCCGGAGCCTGTGCTCCGCAAATGGGAGAGGCCACAACAGTGAGAGGCCCGCATAACGCAAGAAAAAAAAAAAATAAATAAATAAATAAATAAACCACTGTGTGGGAAACACAGGATGATAGATTTTAGTTTACTCTAAGGGAAAAAATATACAGATTTCTCAAAGTTGGATTAGGACACTTTGGGAAATGTTGAGCTCATCATTGCAGGCCATAAATTTTACACTGAATAACTATTTAGTGAAACTAATATTATGAGATTAAGTTCTCCAGAAATCTGCTATGACTCCTGAGTCTATATATTATGATTCCACATAACTGTTAAAATGGAAGTAACTTTGAAAATGGTTAAAATGTATTTGGATATTCCATAGACGAAGTGATAGGGATTACAGGCTTTGGAAGATAGAAGAGATCTAATTATGGCTAGGCCACTTGCTTTCTACCTGGTCTTGATAACATGACTAGAAAACTCTGATCCTTGATTTTCTACTCTTATAAAGTGATAATAGTAATAATCACTTCACATGGCAATTTTAAACAAAGCTGTGAACATTAGTAGGTAGCCTAATGTTTGGTATGTAGTAACCACTGAATTCATGGGGATTACTCATTAATATTCTTAACCAGTGTGTACTGTACTGCACTGAACAAGAGGGTTCTCTATGGATTACTCTTGACATACTCACCTTTGAATTCTTACAGAATTCTTATAGAAGCTTGCTTATTATGGAGTCATAGACTAAGGTTAGTAAAAAAAAAAAGTACTATATAAAATACTATATTACTTAAAGTTTTCTTAGGTATGGAAGCAGGTAATAAAACTAAACACAAATGCTCAAATATGGACAACTTGGTTTAGTGCTTTTATAGATCATACTAAACTATATTTGAGGTCATTCCTGAATAACATGACCTTACAGATATAGGGTTTTATAACATCTTCTCTTTTTTTTTAGAAACAAGCAAGCAAAAATGCACAAGAAAAAGAAATGCAAGCTCTATATTTGAGTAAACTAAGGACATCTGTATCCTTAACAATCAGATATCCAAAAGAACTGTTACAGGTGTAGGAAAAATGCTGAAAGGTGGTTTAAAAAAAAGTTTATTGGAGTATACTTGATTTACAATCTTGTGTTAGTTTCAGGTGTACAGCAAAGTGAATCAGTAATACATACACATATATTTATTCTGTTTCAGATTCTTTTCCCATATAGATCATTACAGAATATTGAGTTCCCTGTGCTATACAGTAGGTCTTTGTTGGTTATCTATTTTATATATAGTAGTGTGTGTATGTTAATCCCAAGCTCCCAATGTATCCCTCCCCATGATGTATCCCCTTTGGTAACCATAAGTTTGTTTTCAATATGTGTGAGGTTGTTTCTGTTTTGTAAATAAGTTCGTTTGTATCATTTAAAAAAATAAGATTCCACATGAGTGATATCATATGATATTTGACTTTATCTGACTCACTTCACTTAGTATAATAACCTCTAGGTCCATCCATGTTACTGCAAGTGGCATTATTTCATTCTTTTATATATCTGAGTAATATTCTGTTGTATATATGTACCACATCTTCTTTATCCATTCTTCTGTTGATGGACATTTAGGTTGCTTCCATGTCCTGGCTATTGTAAATAGTGCTGCAATGAACATTGGGGTGCATGTATCTTTTCAAAGTATGATTTTCTCTGGATATATGCCCAGGGGTGGGATTGCTGCATCATATGGGAGTTCTATTTTTAGTTTTTTGAGGAACATCCATTCTGTTCTCCATAGTGGTTGTACTGATTTACATTCCCACCAATGGTGTAAGAGGGTTCCCTTTTCTCCACACACTCTCCAGCATTTACTGTTTGTAGATTTTGTTGATGATGGCCATTCTGACTGGTGTGAGGTGATACTTCATGTAGTTTTGACTTGCATTTCTCTGATAATTAGTGATGTTGAGCATTTTTTCATGTGCTTTTTGTCCATCTGTATGTCTTCTCTGGAGAAATGTCTATTTAGAGCTTCTGCCTATTTTTTGATTGGGTTGTCGTTTTTGACATAGAGTTGCCTGAGCTGTTTGTATATTTTGGAAATTCCTTGTCAGTTGCTTAATTTGCAAATTTTTCTCTCATTTTGTGGGTTATGTTTTCGTATTGTTAATGGTTTCATTTGCTATGCAAAAGCTTGTAAGTTTAATTAGGTCCCATTTGTTTATTTTTGTTTTTAGTTTCATTAATGTAGGAGGTGGATCAAAAAACATCTTGCTGTGATTTATGTCAAAGAGAGTTCTGCCTATGTTTTCCTCTAAGAGTTTTATAGTGTATGAATTTACATTTAGGTCATTGATCCATTTTGAGTTTATTTTTGTGTTTGGTGTTAGAAAGTGTTCTAATTTCATTCTTTTACATGTAGCTGTCCAGTTTTCCCAGCACGACTTATTGAAAAGACTGTCTTTTCTCCATTGTACAGTCTCACATCCTTTGCCATAGATTAATTAACCATAGGTGCATGGGTTTATTTCTGGGTTTTCTATCCTGTTCCATTGATCTATATTTCTGTTTTTGTGCCAGTACCATACTGCTTTAGTATGACTGTAGCTTTGTAGTACAGTCTGAAATCAGGGAGCGTGGTTCCTCCAGCTCTGTTCATCTTTCTCAGGATTGCTTTGGCTATTTGCGGTACTTTGTGTTTTCATACAAATTGTAAAATTGTTTTGTTCAACTTCTGTGAAAAATGCAATTGGTAATTTCATAGGGATTGCATTAATCTGCAGATTGCTTTGGGTAGTATAGTCCTTTTCACAATATTGATTTGTCCAGTCCAAGAATGTAGTATATCTCTCCATCTGTTTGTGTCATCTTTTATTTCTTTCATCAGTATCTTATAACTTTCTGACTACAGGTCTTTTGCCTCCTTAGGTAGATTTATTCCTAGGTATTTTATTCTTTTTGTTGCAATGATAAGTGGGATTGTTTCCTTAATTTCTTTTTCTGACTTTTTGTTGTTATTGTACTGGAATGCAAGAGATTTCTGTGTATTAATTATGTATCCTGAAACTTTACCAAATTCATTGATCAATTCTAGTAGTTTTCTGGTAACATCTTTAGGATTCTCTACTATAGTATCATGTCATCTGCAAATAGTGACAGTTTTACTTCCTCTTTTCCAGTTTGGATTCTTTTTCTTTCTTTTTGTTCTCTGATTGCTTTGGCTAGGACTTCCAAAGCTATGTTTCGTTCCGTTTTTTTTTTTTAAACTATGTTGAATAACAGTGGTGAGAGTGGACATCCTTGTCTTACTCTTGATCTTAGAGGAAATGCTTTCAGTTTTTCACCATTGAGAATGATGTTTGCTATGGGTTTGTCATATATGGCCTGAGGTATGCTCCCTCTATGCCCACTTTCTGGAGAGTTTGTTTCATAATGTTGAATTTTGTAAAAAGCTTTCTCTGCATCTGTTGAGAGGATCATAAGCATTTTATTCCTCAATTTGCTGATGTGGTGTATCACACTGATTGATTTGCAGATATTAAAAAATCCTTGCATCCCTGGAATAAATCCCACTTGATCATGGTGTATGATTCTTTTAATGTGTTGTTGGATTCAGTTTGGTAGTATTTTGTTTAGGACATTTGCATCTATGTTCATCAATGATATTGACCTGTAATTTTCTTTTTTGTGTTATTTTTGTCTGGTTTTGATATTAGGGTGACAGTGGTCTCATAGAATGAATTTGGAAGTGTTCCTTCCTCTGTAATTTTTTGAAATAGTTTCAGAAGGATAGGTGTTAACTCTTCTCTAAATGTTTGCTAGAATTCGCCTGTGAAGCCATCTGGTCCTGGACTTTCATTTGTTGGAATTTTTTTTAAATGACTCTGAATTTCAGTGCTTGTGATTGGCCTGTTCATATTTGCTATTTCTTCCTGGTTCAGTCTTGGAAGGGTGTACCTTTAAAAGAATTTGTCCATTTCATCTAGGTTGTCCAGTTTACTGGTGTATAGTTGCTTGTAGTACTCTCTTATGGTCCTTTGTATTTCTGTAGTGTCAGTTGTAACTTCTCCTTTTTCATTTTTCATTTTATTGATTTGAGTCCTCTCCCTTTTTTTCTTGATGAGTCTAACTGAAGTTTTATCAATTTTGTTTTCCTTTTCAAAGAACAGCTTTTAGTTTCATTGATTTTTTTCTATTGCTTTCTTCATTTCTATTTCATTTATTTCTGCTCTGATTTTTATGATTTCTTTCCTTCTACTAACTTTGGGTTTTGTTTGTTCTTCTTTCTCTAGTTGCTTTAGGTGTAAGGTTAGGTTGTTTATTTGAGATTTTTCTTGTTTCCTGAGGTAAGACTGTATTACTATAAATTTCCCTCTTACAACTGTTTTTGCTGCAGCACATTGGTTTTGGATCGTCATGTTTTCATTGTCATTCATCTCTAGGTATTTTTTGGTTTCCCCTTTGATTTCTTCAGTGATCCATTGGTTGCTTACTAACATATTGTCTCCATGGGTTTGTGTTTTTTACGTTTTTTTTTTCCCCCTGTAAATGATTTCTAATCACATAGCATTGTGGTCAGCAAAGATGCCTGATATTATTTCAATTTTTAAAAATTTACTGAGGCTTGATTTGTGGCCCAAGATGTGATCTATCCTGGGGAATTTTCCATGTACACTTGGGAAGAAAGTGTATTCTGCTGCTTTTGGATGGAATGTTTTATAAATATCAATTAAGTCCATCTGGCCTAATGTGTCTTTTAGGCCTGTGATTCCTTATTGGTTTTCTTTCTGGATGATCTGTCCATTGATGAAAGTGAGATGTTGAAGTCCCCCACTGTTATTGTGTTACTGTCAATTTCTCCTTTTATGGCTGTTAGTATTTGCCTTATTTGTTGAGGTGTTCCTATGTTGGGTGCATACATATTTAAAATTGTTATATCTTCTTCTTGGATTGATCTCTTGATCATTATGTAGTGTCCTTCCTTGTCTTTTGTAATAGTCTTTATTTTAAAGTCTATTTTGTCTGATGTGAGTATTGCTACTCCAGCTTTCTTTTGATTTCTCTTTGCATGGCATATCTTTTTCCATCCCCCTCACTTTCAGTCTGTATATGTCCCTACATCTGATGTGGGTCTCTTGTAGACAGCATATATATAGGTCTTGTTTTTGTATCCATTCAGCCAGTCTGTGTCTTTTGATTGGAGCATTTAATCTGTTTATACTTAAAGTAATTATCAGTATGTCTGTTCTTATTGCCATTTTGTTAATTGTTTTGAATTTGTTTTTGTAGATCTTATGTCTTTCCTTAATCTTTTGTTCCCTTCTCTTGTGATTTGATGACCATCTTTAGTGTTGTGTTTGGATTCCTTTTTCTTCTTTTGTGTGTATCTATTGCAGATTTTTAGTTTGTGGTTCCCATGAGGTTTTGATATAGAAGTCTATATGCATATATATGATTGTTTTAAGTTGCTGGTCTCTTAATTTCCAGTGTGTTTCCAATATCCTGCACTTGTACTCTCCTGTTCTCACAGTCGCTGGTTTTGATATATTGGTGCGTTGATGATTTACTACCTTACTTTATGTTTGCCTTTACCACTGAGCTTTCTCATTCAGAATTTTCTTGAATCTAATTGTAGCCTTTTATTTTCTGCCTGGAGAAGCTCCTTTAGGATTTGTTGTAATGCTGGTTTGGTGGTGCTGAATTCTTTTAGCTTTTCCTTGTCTGTAAAGCTGTTGATTTCTCCATCAACTCTGAATGAGAGCCTTGCTGGGTAGAGTATTCTTGGTTGTAGGTTTTTTTGTTTCATCAATTTAAACATATCATGCCACTCCCTTCTGGCCTGCAGAGTTTCTGCTGAAAAATCAGCTGATAACTTTATGGGGATTTCCTTGTATGTTATTTTTTGATTTTAATATTTTTTCTCTGTCTTTAATTTTTGTCAGTTTGATTAATATGTGTATTGGCATGTTCTTCTGTGGGTTTATCTTGTAGGGGACTCTCTGTGCTTCCTGGACTTGAGTGTTTTCTTTCTCATGTTTGGGAAGTTTTTGGCTATAATCTTTTCAAATATTTTCTCAGGCCCTTTCTCTCTTCTCCTTCTGGGATCCCTATAATGGAAATGTTGGTACATTTAATGTTGTCCCAGAAGTTTGAGATTGTCCTCATTTCTTTTCATTCCTTTTTCTTTATTCTGTTCCATGGCAGTGATTTCTACCACTGTGTTATAGTTCATTTATTCATTTTTTGTCTCACTTATTCTGCTATTGATTCCTTCTTGTGTATTTTTCATCTCAGTTATTGTATTTATTTCTGTGTGTTTGTTCTTTAACTCTTCTAGCCCTTTTTTAAACATTTCTTGTATCTTCTTGGTATATGCCTCCATTCTTTTTTTTGAGTTCTTGGATCACCTTTACCATCATTACTCTAATTTCTTTTTCAGGTAGATTGCCTATCTCAACTTCACTTAGTTGTTCTTGTGAATTTTTATATTTTTCCTTCGTCTGGAACATATTTCTCTGCCATCTCATTTTGTCTAACTTTCTGTGTTTCTGGTTTCCTTTCTCCAGGCTACAGGATCATAACTCCTCTTGCTTCTGGTGTCTGCCCCTGATGGATGAGGTTGGTTCTGGGGCTTGGGCAGGCTTCCTTTTTAGAGGGACTGGTGCCTACCCACTGGTGGGTGGAGCTAGGTCTTGTCCCTCTGGTGGGCAAGGCTGTGTCAGGGGTGTGTTTGTGAGCTCAGAATGGCTTTAGGCAGATTGTCTGCTGATGGGTGGGTCTCTGTTCATATCCTGCTGGTTCTTTGGCCTGAGGTGTTCCAGCACAGGTGCCTGTAGGCTGTTGGGTAGGGCCAGGTCTTGATGCCAAAATGGCAACCTCCAGGAGAGCTCACTCTGATCATTATTCCCTGGGGCCTCTTCCACCAATGTCCTTGCACCTCCAGTGAGCCACAGCCAACCCCTGCCTCCCCAGAGGACCCTCCAAAACTCACAGGCAGGTCCAGCCCAACTGCCTATGTAGTCACTGCTCTGCTCTGAGTCCCAGTGTACATGAAACCCTGTGTGCACCCTCCAAGAGTGGAGTCTCTGTTTCTCCCAGTCCTTTGGAGCTCCTGCACCCAAGCCCTGCTGGGCTTCATAGCCAAATGCTCTGGGGGGTTCCTCCTCCTGAAGCCAGACCCTCATCCTGGGGAGCATGATGTGGGGCTCAGGATGCTCACTCTTGTGGGAGCAACCCTGTGATATAATTATTTTTCAGTTTGTTGGTTGCCTACCTGGCAGATGTGGGATTTGATTATGTTGCAAAAGTGCCCCTCCTTCCGTCTTTTTGTGGCTTCGTCTTTGTCTTTGAATGTAAAATGTCTTCTTTGGTAAGTTCAAGTCTTTTTTGTCAATGGTTATTCAGCAGTTAGTTGTGATTTTGGTGTTTTTGCGATAGGTGAGCTCAAGTCCTTCTACTCTGCCATCTTGTGCAGAATCAAGGGGCTGCTTTTAGTTTGGATGCCTGCTGCTTTTTTCCTCAGTGTGCGCTGTTTGTTATTCCCTTGATATGGAGTGTGTAGGTGTGACGTCCCTTGTGTGCTCCTGGGATGGTGGGGGCAGAGTTTGGTGCCTGCTTGCAGGTCTCATAGCAGTGGGGGCCTGTGCCTGCCTCTGGAGCCCACAATGGCAGCAGTGACTGCACCCACCTCTGGACCTCCTGTAGGCAGTGTCCTGTTGCCTAGGAGTGCTCACAGGGAAAGAAGCCCTTATGGTGTTCCCACTGCTCTCTTCATGCACCCCGCCCCCCCCAGTAATGGCACCTTTCCTCTCTGTGGGCTCAGGCTTCTTCTGAGTACACCCTCAGTTGCCACAGTGCAGCCTCTTCAGGCTGTCTCTGTGCAGGCAACCCTGGTCCTCTCCCTGGGTCTGACCTCTGAAGCCTAAGCTTCAGCACCCAACCCCTACCTAAACCAATGGACAAGCATCTCAGGCTGCGGAGTGCAGGACAGTTATGCTGACCTTCTGTGTAGGTTACTCTTCATTTCACCTTCTGCAAATTGGTTGCTGCGCTCTCCTCCTAGACTCCAAAGCTCCTGCTCCATCCAGGCTGATCTTCCCACTGGTGAGGGGACTTCCCAGGGTGCAGGGACTTTTCCTCCTTTACAGTACCCTCCCTGGAGTGCAGGACCCATCCCGATTCCCCTCTTTTTCTTTTTCCTTTTGTCCTACCTGCTTAATGGAGGTTTTCTTGCCCTTTCAGAAGTCTCAGGTCTTTTGCTGGTGCTCAGTAGATGTTCTGTGTGAATCATTCCACTTGTAGATTTACTTTTAATGTTTCTGTGGGAGAATGTGAGCTCCTTTGTCCTCCTTGGCCATCTTGGTCCTCCTGCCCCTAAAAGTGGCCTTCAATCAGGCTGACTGAGTGAAATTCTTACTCTGTGGAGCAAAACACGAATCTTTGTTTTGTGAAATGGGCATGGGTTACAAAGACAGGATGTTTCATCCCCCTGACCCCATGGAGTAACAGGGAAAAATAACTGCGTTGGAAATGTGGCATAGCAAGATGTTATATGTAGCACTGTAGCTGGAGATCTCTTTTTAATGGGAAGGAATAAAGTTAAAACAACCTGGACATGAAGACAATGTATGTCATATCCCAGGGAAAATTCTTGCTAGTTGGTAAGCCTACTCTAGTGTCAGTCTAATAAGTACTCTAGAAATAATGATAGAGAAACATTTCTTTTCATTTGAAGACAATAAAGGTAATAAAAAAAAGGTTTAAAAAAGTCAGTGTAAATATATTACATGGAAAAAGAAGAACAGGGCAAGATGGATAAAGAAAACTCACCCCCAAAACTTGTCAATGATCAGATAAACTGATTTAAAACACCAGCTTGAATGAGCACAACTTAATAAAACAAGCATGAACTCATGGCTGAGAAATAAATGCTCAAGAGTATAGGGTGAGACCACAGATGCAGAAGTAGCATGAAAAACAGAAGCCAGGGAATACTTAGAAGATAAAAAAATTACAGAAATAAAGTTACCACTGGCAGTTGCATATACGAAGACAAATATTTGTGGAAAATACAATAAAAGTCATGAAGGACAGGATTTTTTAAAAAGTGAGCAAAAGAATGAAAATGAAGAAGTAATTTTTTTTAACATCTTTATTGGAGAATAATTGCTTTACAATGGTGTCTTAGTTTCTGCTTTATAACAAAGTGAATCAGCTGTACATATATACATATGTTCACATATCTCCTCCCTCTAGCATCTCCCTCCCACCCTCCCTATCCCACCCCTCTAGGTGGTCACAAAGCACCAAGTTGATCTCCCTGTGCTGTGTGGCTGCTTCCCACTAGCTATCTATTTTATATTTGGTAGTCTATAGATGTCCATGCCACTTTCTCACTTTGTCACAGCTTACACTCCCCCCCCCACTGTGTCCTCAAGTGCATTCTCTATGTCTGCATCTTTATTCCTGTCCTGACCCTAGGTTCTTCAGAACCATATTTTTACTTTTATATATTTTTTAGATTCCATATATATGTGTTAGCATACGGTATTTTCCTCTTTTTCACTTACTTCACTCTGTATGACAGACTGTAGGTCCATCCACCTCACTACAAATAACTATATTTTGTGTCTTTTTATGGCTGAGTAATATTCCATTGTATATATGAGCCACAACTTCTTTATCCATTCATCTGTTGATGTGCACTTATGTTGCTTCCACATCCTGGCTACTGTAAATAGAGCTGCAATGAACATTTTGGTACATGACTCTTTTTGAATTATGGTTTTCTCAGGGTATAAGCTCAGTAGTGGGATTGCTGGGTCATATGGTAGTCCTATTTTCAGTTTTTTAAGGAACCTCCATACTGTTCTCCATAGTGGCTGTATCAAGTTACATTCCCACCAACAGTGCAAGAGGGTTCCCTTTTGCCCACACCCTTTCCAGCATTTATTGTTTGTATATTTTTTGATGATGGCCATTCTGACTGGTGTGAGGTGATATCTCATTGTAGTTTTGATTTGCATTTCTCTAAAATTTAGTGATGTTGACCATCCTTTCATGTGTTTGTTGGCAATCTGTATATCTTCTATGGAGAAATGTCTATTTAGGGCTTCTGCCCATTTTTGGATTGGGCGAGTTTTTTTGATATTAAGCTGCATGAGCTGCTTGTAAATTTTGGAGATTAATCCATTGTCAGTTGCTTCATTTGCAAATATTTTCTCCCATTCTGGGGGTTGTCTTTTCATCTTGTTTATGTTTTCCTTTGTTGTGCAAAAGCTTTTAAGTTTCATTCGGTCCTATTTGTTTATTTTTGTTTTTATTTCCATTTCTGTAGGAGGTGGGTCAAAAAGGATCTTGCTGTGATTTATGTCATAGAGTGTTCTGCTATGTTTTCCTCTAAGAGTTTTATAGTGTCTGGCCTAATATTTAGGTCTTTAATCCATTTTGAATTTATTTCTGTGTATGGTGTTAGGGAGTGTTCTAATTTCATTCTTTTACATGTGGCTGTCCAGTTTTCCAGCACCACTTATTGAACAGGCTGTCTTTTCTCCATTTTATATTCTTGCCTCCTTTATCAAAAATAAGGTGACCGTATGTGTGTGGGTTTATCTCTGGGCTTTCTATTCTATTCCATTCATCTATATTTCTGTTTTTGTGCCAGTACCATACTATCTTGATTACTGGAGCTTTGTAGTACAGTCTGAAGTTGGGGAGCCTGATTCCTCCAGCTCTGTTTTTTTCCCTCAGGACTGCTTTGGCTGTTTGGAGTCTTTTGTGTCTCCACACAAATTTTAAGATTTTTTTTTGTTCTAGTTCTGTTAAAAATACCATTGGTAATTTGATAGGGATTGCACTGAATCTGTAGATTGCTTTGGGTAGTATAGTCATTTTCACAGTGTTGATTCTTCCAATCCAAGAACATGGTATATCTCTCCACCTGTTTGTATCGTCTTTAATTTCTTTCATCAGTGTCTTATAGTTTTCTGCATACAGGTCTTTTTTCTCCTTAGGTAGGTTTATTCCTAGGTATTTTATTCTTTTTGTTGCAATGGTAAGTGGGAGTGTTTTCTTAATTTCACTTTCCAATTTTTCATCATTAGTGTATGGGAATGCAAGAGATTTCTGTGCATTAATTTTGTATCTGCAACTTTACCGACTTCATTGATTATCTCTAGTAGTTTTCTGGTAGCATCTTTAGGATTCTCTATGTATAGTATCATGTCATCTGCAAAAAGTGAAAGCTTTACTTCTTCTCTTCTGATTTGGACTGCTTTTCTTTCTTTTTCTTTCTGATTGCTGTGGCCAAAACTTCCAAAATTATGTTGAATAATAGTGGTGAGAGTGCACAACCTTGTCTTTTTCCTGATCTTAGAGGAAATGGTTTCAGTTTTTCACCATAGATAACGATGTTGGCTGTGGTTTTGTCATATATGGCTTTTATTATGTTGAGGTAAGTTCCCTCTATGCCTACTTTTTGGAGAGTTTTTATCATAAATGGGTGTTGAGTTTTCTTGAAATCTTTTTCTGCATCTGTTGAGATGATCATATGGTTTTTCTCCTTCAATTTGTTAATATGGTGTATCACATTGATTGATTTGCATATACTGAAGAATCCTTGCATTTCTGGGATAAACCCCACTTGATCATGGTGTATGATCCTTTTAATGTGCTGTTGGATTCTGTTTGCTAGTATTTTGTTGAGGATTTTTGCATGTATGTTCATCATGTTACTGGGCTGTAGTTTTCTTTCTTTGTGACATCTTTGTCTGGTTTTTGTATCAGGGTGATGGTGGCCTCATAGAATGAGTTTGGGAGTGTTCCTGCCTCTGCTATATTTTGGAAACCATCTGGTCCTGAGCTTTTATTTGTTGGAAGATTGTTAATCACAGTCTCAATTTCAGTACTTGTGATTGGTCTGTTTATATTTTCTATTTTTCCTGGTTCAGTCTCGGAAGGTTGTTCATTTCTAAGAATTTGTCCATTTCTTCCAGGTTGTCCATTTTATTGGCATAGAGTTGCTTGTAGTAATCTCTCATGATCCTTTGTATTTCTGCAGTGTCAGTGGTTACTTCTCCTTTTTCATTTCTAATTCTATTGATTTGAGTCTTCTCCCTTTTTTTCTTGATGAGTCTGGCTAGTGGTTTGCCAATTTTATCTTTTCAAAGAACCAGCTTTTAATTTTATTGATCTTTGCTATTATTTCCTTCATTTCTTTTTCATTTATTTCTGATCTGATTTCTTTCCTTCTGCTAACTTTGGCTTTTTTTGTTCTTTCTGTAATTGATTTAGGTAAGGTTAGGTTGTTTATTTGAGATGTTTCTTGTTTCTTAAGGTAGGATTGTATTGCTATAAACTGTACTCTTAGAACTGCTTTTCCTGCATCCCATAGGTTTTAGGTCATCGTGTTTTCATTGTCAATTTTATCTAGGTATTTATTTTTTGCTTTCCTCTGTGATTTCTTCAGTGATCTCTTGGTTATTTAGTGGTGTATTGTTTAGCTTCCATGTGTTTGTATTTTTTACAGTTTTTTCCTGTAATTGATATCTAGTCTCATAGCACTGTGGTCAGAAAAGATACTTGATATGATTTCAATTTTCTTAAATTTACCAGTGCTTGATTTGTGACCCAAGATATGATCTATTCTGGAGAACGTTCCATGAGCACTTGAGAAGAAAGTGTAATCTGCTGTTGGATGGAATGTTCTATAAATATCAATTAAGTCCATCTTGTTTAATGTATCATTTAAAGCTAGTTTTTCCTTATTTATTTTCACTTTGGACAATCTGTCCATTGGTGAAAGTGAGGTGTTATAGTCCTCTACTATGGTTGTGTTACTGTCGATTTCCCCTCAAGTAATTTTAAGGTTTAGAAATAAACCAATGTTGTTGATATAACAAGATCCTACATTAAGCATAATTGGTGTCCCTGATGAAGAAATGAAAAATTAGCAGAGAAAATAAACATTTAATAATAATATTTCCAGTGGAATTTCCACAAATAAAAGAAGATGAATTTTGTAGTTTGAAATGGATACTGTGTCCTGTGGAAAAATTCACACAGAATGAGTAATAGTAAGACAAAGCCTGGTGATGATTTTTTTTTAATATATTTAAAAAAATTCCTTTTAGTATCTGAGCAAAGTGATCAAGATACCAATAGGGAAGTGGGAGGTAGAAACTACTGGTTCTAAGATAGGTTCAAGGATGTATTGTACAACATGGGGAATATAGCCAATATTTTACCATAACTGTAAAAAAAAAGTAGCCTTTAAAAATTGTATAATTGTTTTTAAAAATTTGAAATTTCCAATAGTTTTTAAAAATAAAAATGCAAGCTGATCTTTTTAAAAACTTATTCCACACAGGATGTGGACCAATGCCCATAAATTACTCAGCAAAACATGACCTAGAAATCTGATGCACAGCTAAATCATCATTTAACTCTAGATGATATACGTATATAATTTTCACATGTGCAGGAATTAAATGACAGTTGTAATTGACACTATTTGAAGAAACTGTTCCTCAGCCAAAGGAGAGAAAAATGAATAACAATAATGAAATACTGGCGCTCAGTCTTGAACCCATTTCCTGAAAGGGAGAGATGGAAACAATTGTAGGTTTTTCCATAAAATTGGAAATAAATTTATATTGTGTACAGATGATTTGATTGCATGCTAGGAAATTCAGGGAAATCAAACAAAAGTATCAGAGAATTTGGTAGTTACCAAGTTATGAAATTAATGTCAGTGGTCTTTCCCAATGTCTGTGGTCTTTCCCTATAAAAATATTTAAAATAATGGGCCATGTGGAAATATTTGCAAGAGCAAAGGAAATGATGAAGTAGCTAGGAATAAAATTAAATATAAGTGTATAAGATGTATGTGAAGAAAACCTGAATTATTTACTCACAGACATAGAAGAAGTAGTAGGCAGGCATACCTGTTAAGGATAGAAAGATTCAATGGTAAAATGATGTAAATTATTCCTGCACTAATCCATAAAAGATACAAATAGAAACTTTTAAAAAACAGGAAAGGCTCAGTATAATATTTGAATGGGAAAACAAACAATATTTTATAAAGAAAAATAAAAAGCAAAACAAGCACTCCTAAACAATAGCACATATTACCAATCTAAAGAGATGAAAACCATATGGTACTTGTAAGTGACAAGTTCATCAAAGGAGAAGAATAGAGGGTCTGTAAATAGACCAAAGCCATACAGATACTTACTTTATTATAAAGTCAGCCACGTTAGATATCACCTGAGGCATTAATTTGATCCTTTTCTCACCATTTATGAAAATAAGAATTTCCAGATAAATCTAAAACCCTAAAATTTCTAGGTAATATGATGGGCGATTTTCTCCCATAATTTTAGAGTAGAATGCAGAAATTTTAAATTATTGATATATTTAACTGTTTAATAATATAAAAGAGGAAAAATTCTGCATGTCAAAATTCTACTTATATTCAAAATATATGACAATCAAAAGGATAACTTCATTTATAGATGAGTTGTTATATTAATTAGAAAAAAATGTAAGAAATTGGAGAAAACACATAGTTCAAAGTAAAAAAACAAATACAAGCACAGGCAACCATCTTTAAAGTCCTTGAAAAAGAGATTTGAAAATTAAAAATAAAGTTATATGAAAATTTTCAATTTTCACTCCAACATACTATATATGTAAGTGACTACTTTACACTATGTCAGTGAAAATCATGGTTTTCTCTTTCTATACTGATGAATTGGATTTTTCTGAATCCAACTTCAACTTTTCAGATACTTGGTGTGATGCTCAGGTTTATGTATCAACTTGGCTAGACTATACTCTTCAGTTCTTTAATCAAACACTAATCTAGGTGTCATGAAGATATTTTGCAGATGTGATTGAAGTCCATAACTGGTTAACTTTAAGTAGGAAAGATTATCCTAGATAAACTGGGTGGGCCTGATTCAGCCAGTGGAAAGGCCTTAAGAGCAAAGCTGAGGCAAAAGAAATTCCTGCCTGTAGACTGAAGTTTCGCCCTGTGCTGGAGAGTTCCAGCCTGCCCTTCTTGACAGGCTGTACTAAGGATTTTGTACTAGCCTAGGCAGCCCCACAATTACATAACCCAATTCCTTGCAATAAATCTCTTATTAACAATATATATCTCCTACTGGTTCTGTTTCACTGGTTGAACCCTGACTAATAGACTTGTATGTAATTGGCATAGTTGATTTTTTTCACAGGCAACGAGATTCCTTCACATAACAGAGGATTAAGTTCCTGAGCCCTGTTCCAGGTGGGTCTATACTTTAGTTTCTAAGTTTAAGTGTGGAAGGGAGCTTAAATGATGTACCGTGAATGATCCTAATTTTGCCTTGGGACATTGATATCAACAACATGATATTTTAGATAAGTATAGAGTACCTAGGAAAACTGAAGTAAATGAAACTCAAAGTGAGATGAGTCCAATTTATCATTGTATATTTATCCACTCGTTGATGGACTTCTGTTTTTCAGATTTTTTTCCCTTATTTTTCTTATAATAAAATAGAAATGTTGCAAGGAGAATTCCTGCTCACAGCTTCTGGTACACATGTATAAGAGTTTCTTTACAGCTATGGTTCTCAACCCTGGCTGTATACAGAAGAAACCTAAAGAGCCTTTAAAAAAAGTAGTGATTTCTGGGTTCCATCCTCAGAGATTCTGAATTAATTGGTCTAGTGCCTAGGAAAATAGGACTTAAAATCCTTCCCAGATCGGTCTAATGTGACAAAAAGGCTGACAACCTCCCATAACTTGTAGTGAAATTATCTGATTATAAGAAGTGAATATGTTTATTTTTAGTAGGTAAAGACAAATTGTTTTCCAAAGTAGTTATTTTATCTTTTTTCCTTACCATCCGTGTAAAGGACTTCCCTTTGTTTTCTTAGTCATCTTTGTCTTACTTCTTACCTTTTGCCAGTAAGGTGTTTATAAAGATAACACATTATGATTTATATTTCCCTGATTACACTTGATTTTATTTATATTTTAATATTTTATAAGGTTTATAAACATTTCAAGCTATCCTTTCTTCTAAATACCAGTTCCTATATTTTGCCTACTGTTCTTTTGGGTAATTTATATTTTTTATGAATTCACAGGAATTATTAGATATTGTGAATTCTAATTCACTGTCATTTATGCAGATACCTTCCCCAAGTTTGCAGAGTTTTTTGTAGTAAAGAGGAAAACTCCTGTTTTGATGTTTTAACCCTAAATAGCTTTCAAGCCATCCCCTCTCTCCTGCCTTACATCCAAGCAGGCAAATAAGGAAACCCAAACCTTCCCCTGGTGCTTGTGTGAAATTGAGGCAAGTCCCTGCAACCTTCATCTGGCCCCATTTTCTAGCCACAGTACAATCTAAATCACCACATTGCTCTTGCTATCACCTCAGATCAGCCTGTCTCTGCCTTGCTCTCCCTAGAAAGTCCAGTTGTGTAAGTAACAAATCCTTTCATATCCTTCTGGTGTTTGCAGCAGATTAAAATTATTAACTATAATTATTAAAAATTATGTTTTTTGTTATAACTGTGTTTAACAAGCCTAAGTTTTTGGTTGTTCAACTGGATAGCTGCATTGCATCCATTGGTTTCCTTACATATTTTAGATTCTTGGTAGTCTGCTCATATTTATTAAGGAGGACCAAGAAGGAAAAGAATTGACAGCTGTAGTAGATATCACCAGCATAAATAAAATTTCTCCCTACAGTAATGTATGCAGATTATGATCATAGATATCTTCATTCTGATGACTGGGCAGGAAAAAGATTTGTATGCGATTTTCTGATTGTCAGTTTTCTTCAGAATGTTAAGGCAGTTTGCTTTCTGGGTGTGGAGCCAGAGATACTCCACTGTGTCCAGAATTTATCTGACCCACTGCTTGATTTTATCTCCAACAAATTGTTTACCAAACTTCTGTTTCAAATTGCATCTTTACTCACCAAGAGCAAAAGCTATTGGCAGCAATGCTGAGATCTGATATAACCAGTATGTAGTTCTTTCATTAGTAACCTAATGACAAAATACAAATTCTACTTTTATTTTTGTAACCTGATTACAGTAACTCCCCTACATACGAACCTTCAAGTTGCAAACTTTCAACGAAGCGAATGTGCGTTTGCATGTCCAATCACATAAGTTAGTTCATGTGTCTGGCGTACACTGTCAGTCATGTGCGTGCATCCTCTACAAGTGGTTGTGCTTTTGTGTACTTTACTGTACAGTGCTGTATAGAGTTCAGTAGTACTGTATCTTTTTTTAAATTTCAAGCCCAGGATGTCTGGAAGCAAGCATAAAAGCAGTGGTGATGTAGCTGCTACAGTACTAACCAGACATCACTGGATCATTTTTTCAAAAGGGTAGATAGAATTGAATCCAGCAAGGAAACAGAACTTGTGCCATCAATGTCAGGCATGAATGAAACTGCAGCTTGCCCTCTGTCTCCTACTGCTGATGATCCTTCAGCTCTACCATCTCCCACCTCCTCTTCCTTCTCCAGTCAGTAATTCTTCTTGCCTGTTCACTTGATGCCAGCCCCTGTATGCCAGCTGTTGTACTGTACTACTGTACTTTTCAAGGTACTTTACTATAAGACTAAAAATGTTTTATTTTTTGTTTTTTATGTATTATTTGTGTGAAAAGTATTATAAACCTATTACAGTACAATACTGTATAGCCGATTGTGTCAGTTGGGTACCTAGGCTAACTTTGTTGGACTTATGAACGCACTCTCAGAATGGAAATCGTTTGTATGTAGGGCACTTACTGTACTCTGTTCCTGGGGTTATTCTAAGGCTTTTCTTTGATACCTTACTTGTTATGATGTCTTTTGAACACTAAGTAGTTACGAGTTCCTAATTTCTCATGAGTTTCTTTTAATATTCTTATATCAAACTTATTTTTCTAGAAATTCTTCAGCGTTATACCTGCTAGTGACTCTCACCTCAGTTCTCTACCATGGCTATGGATGCATTTGTATTTTCATAGTCCTTCTGTCAGTCATTCCAGTGAAATTTTAAACTGGAGGGATAATTGCCTATCAGATACCTCGAATTGCCCTTTTACCATGAGTCTTACCTTTAGGTACTGGTTCTGTCCTTTAAGTTTGCCTACTTCTAATCTCATGATAATATTTCTGGCTTGCATTTCCTAAGTAGGCTTAATCTCTTCAAGACATATTTCTGCTCATTAGATCTTTTGGAACTGTGCTTTATGAAAATATGCATTGTAATAACAGTCACAGACCCAATTAATTTCTGCCTACCACTGAATGTGTAGAGATTCAAGACCATCACTGCAATCTCTACCCCAATACCCCCAAATGAAAACAGTACAGTAAAGTTCTATGAACCTAAGCTACTTTTTTCAGGTATCTTTTATGTAATTAGGCTATGGCATCTAGAGTTAAGTTCTTCTTCGGCTTATTTTAATAATGTCTTATTATTCTGATGAAAGTGACAGTATGCCCTTTGAAGCCTAATAAAAGGGCTGTCCTCCTAATGCCTACCAAAAGCATCATTGACACAGCCTACATGCTATCTGCTCTTATCTCTATTGAGTTTCCTGATCTCCCCATTCGTGAGAACTGATTTCTATTCTGTGGCTCCTTTACTTCTTAATTTTAACTACCTCTCTCTTTGATTTTTGTCCTGTTTGATCTCAAGTGCCCCTGATTTAGAAGCTTGTCTGACTCTTGTAGGGCTGATCT
>NW_006775202.1:469155-514435 GCF_000442215.2 Lipotes vexillifer | reverse complement strand
CAACACTTCATTCCTGCTTCCTTTCCTCATAATAACCTAGACCACTAACCTGGCTCTTTAATATGTGAAATGGGGGGAAAACATGTTGAATTATAATGGAGAAGTTAATTGTGTAAATGTTAAGTAATTAAGTTTGATAAGAGTTTTTGGAATATAATGATATAATTCACTGTGGCCAGGGCTATGATTTGCTTGTTTTGCTGCAGTGTTTGTTTCAAGTTGAAAACACATTCATTCTCAAAATCTGAGCTTTGTATGTTTAAATACTGCAAGATTAAGATATTGATTCTAATAATAAGCATCCCAATCTCAACTGGGAGAAAAGACAAAGTTATTCAATACTTGGACACCAAAGGCATGATATGGCTGATACAGTTTTCCTAATCTATAAAGGTTCAGTAATGCCATTTTCAGCAACATGGATGGACCTGGAAAATATCATACTAAGTGAAGCAAGACAGACACAGAAAGACAAGTATCGTATCATATCACTTATATGTGGAATAGAAAAAAATGATACGACTGAACTTAATTACAAAACAGACTCACAGACTTAAAGAACAAACTTTACTGGGGGGAAGTGTGGGACTGACATGTATACACTGCTATGTATAAAATAGATAACCAACAAGGACCTGCTGTATAGCACAGGGAACTCTGCTATTTATTAGTAGACTAATGCTAAACCTAATATTTATCATTGCTTATGTGACTCATATATTTAAAATACAAAACAGAAACAGACTCACAGACTTAGAGAATGAATTTGTGGCTACCAGAGGGGAAGGATGAGGAAGAGGGATCGATTGGGAGTTTGGGATTGACCTGTACACACTCTGCTATATTTAAAATAGATAACCAAAAGGACCTACTATATAGCACAGGGAACTCTACTCAATATTCTGTAATAACCTAAATAGGAAAAGACTTTGAAAAAGAATAGATACATGTATATGTATAACTGAATCACTTTGCTGTACACCTGAAACTAGCAAAACATTGTTAATCAACTCTACTCCAATATAAAATTTAAAAAAAGAACTATCAAAAGAAAGAAAAAATAAGAACATTATAGCTGAACTCAGAAAACCCACACTCCAAAATATGCCTTACCTGTTGCCCTCAAAACATGATTTCCCATTTAAATATTCTCTCCCTTTCTCTTTAAATGTATGATGCTGAGTTTGCTAAGGGATTATATAGATATTGACAATTATTCATCATTTACAGAATAGAATATGCAGTATAAGGGGAAATAGCAATTATAAAATAAGTAGTCACAGTTACAGTGAAATTTATAAAGGTTAAAGTAGAATAAATCCTTTGGAAATATGACATTTTAAAAATGAATTTTAATGAAACACACATCTCTTAAGTGATTAATGGAAGGAAAAATCCATTACATTAAATCTTCAGACTGCTGAGAGTAAAGATGGCAGAGTAAAAGGACATGGAGATTGCCTTCGCCTACAAACAAACACATCAAAAATACATCTACATGTAGAACAATTCTGACAAAAAGAACTGAAAGATGGCAGATGATCTTTTTTACAGCCAAAGCTGAAATAAAGATCCCCACATAAGTGGGTAGAACAAAAGAAAAGAAAAAGAAATCAAGATGGAACCTGCACCCCTGGGAGGGGGTCATGAAAGAAGAAGAGTTCCCTTGCCCTGGGGACACCCTTCATGGCTAGGAGGCCCACAGGGGCAGATAGGGAGCTGGAGTGGCCTGGCCATTGCTCAAAAGGAGTATGCAGATGCTGGCTTGCTAACAATCAGGGCAGAGAGAGGCTGGCACCAAAGGCCATGTCACCTTAATTTCTAGCCCCAGACACACTCCAACTAGTATGTGCAGTGGCTAGGTACTGAAAATCAGGATTCAGCAGACAGACCCAAGGAGAGGACTTGGTTTGGCTGTTCTGGGACAGCCCAAAGGTCCTGGAGTGAGGTACCCACTACTGTTGTCACACACAGGACAAGGCAGGGGTCCACAACAGACGCCTCATTGGTGCATGCTGGGTGGGGCATGGGTCCAACATAAGACCCCCTCTATGAGTGTGCTTAGGGTGGGGAATGGCTCTGCTGGCACAGACATGCCAGGGGCAGGACTGACAGCCCACCCAATTGTCATCGATTCCACAGTGGGGACAGGGATGGGGGGGCTGGGCCAGTAGCAGTGGAATTTGTGAATGCACACAACAGGTGGCAGCCAGAATCACAGGATTGCACATCTCTGGGTGGACAGCACCTGGGGAGGAATATGCAGTGGCTCCCTTCACAGGGGGAGCACACCCGTCCCACCTACCTCACACCACAGCCTAGAACCAGATCTGGGGGCTTCTACTCCAACAACTAGGGAGCAGACCCTGCCCCTGACAGGGCTGTGAACAGCTACAAAGCAAAATGGAGGCCCCACCCAACATCCAGTATAGGATCTAGTCACTACAACACCAACACACCCCTATCAAGGGGACAATAGCCAGCAAACTCAAGGAACGATGTGGTAGGCATACATAACAAAAACAGACCTCCTACCAAAAACATTGGATTCATACAGTTTTCACAAGGACACTCCCAATTTAAAAAAGTCCTTCAAGGCCACAGTAGATAACTGTTTCTCCTAAATTTGTAGATTCAGAGAAGTTCAAGTAAAATAAAAAACTACTCCCAATTAAAAGAACAAGAGAAATCCCCTGAATTGATTGAATGAAACAGACCTCTCCTATTTACCAGACCCCAAGTTCAAAAAGGAAGTAATAAAAATGCTAAAGGAATTAAGAAAGATTATTGATAGAAGATGGCAGTAAGATTATTGATAGAAGATTGCAGATGGCTGTAACAAGGAACTAAAACTATAAAGGCAAACCAATCAAAATTAAACAATTCAATTGCTGAGATAAAAATCAAGCTAAAGGCAATGAATAGCATACTAAATAATGCAGAAGAATGAGTAAGTGATCTGCAAGATAGAATAATAGAAAATCACCCAATCAGAACAGCAGAGAGACAAATGAAAAAAAAAAAAAAAACAACATACATGATCTATGAGATAATATAAAGCATGCCAACCTGTGCATAAAATGGATTCCAGAAGGAGAAGAAAGAGAAAAGGGGATCAAAAATGTATTTGAAGAAATTATGGTTGAACATTTCCCACACCTAAAGAAGGACACAGATATCCAGGTAGAAGGAGCAGGGAGGGACCCCAAAATGATGAAAACAAACAGACCCACAACAAGACAAAGCATGATTAAAATGGTAAAATTTAAAGATAAAGAGAAGACTCTAAAGGCATCAAGAGCAAAACAAAGTGAGTTACAAGGGAACCTCTGTAAGGCTATCAGCTGATTTCTCTACAAAAACTTTGCAGGCCAGAAAGGAATGGCCTGATATTTTCAAAGTCCTGAAAGAGAAAAACCTGCAACCTAGGAAAATCTACCCAGCAATATTATAATTTAGAATAGAAGGAGAAACTAAGAATTTTTCAAAGAAAAACTAAAAAAATACAGCAATATTAAACCTAACCTAAAAGAAATACTGAAAGGTCTTCTCTAAATAGAAAATAAGCAAAAATCTATAGGAAAGGGAAAATCACGAAAGGAAAATATATAAAAGGACTGAAGATCAATTAAATAAGTCAGTACATAAACTGAAAAACAATCCAAAAAATTTGTAAAAGTGATAACTACAATGAAAAGCAAAAGGATAAACATAAAGATGTACAATAGGACATAAAAAATCACAAAATGTGGGGGAGGAAAGTAAAAAATGTAGATCTTATGGAATGTATTTGAACTTATATGACTATCAGTCTAAAGCAAGTAGATATAGTTATGGGTTAACATACTTGAAAACCAGGGTAACCACAATTCAAAAACATATATTAGAATCACAAATACGAAAAGAAAGGAACTCAAGCAAAATATGAAAGAAAACTATCAAACCATAAAAGGAAAAACAAAAGAAAAAGGAACTACAAAAACAACTGGAAAATAAGGTTTAAAATGGCAATAAATACATACTTATCAACAATTACTTTAAATGTCAATGGACTAAAGGCGCTGGTCAAAAGACATATATTCGCAGATTGGATAACAAAACAGGAACCAACATTAAGCTACCCACAAGAGACTTGCTTTACGGAGAAAGAGACACATAGATTAAAAGTGAGAGGATTGAATAGGGTTATTCATGCAAATGGAAATAACGAGAAAGTGAGGGTAGCAATACTCACTTCAGATAAAATATACATTAAAACAAAGTCTAGAAAGAAAGACAAAGAAGGACACTATATAATGACAAGGGGATCATTACAAGTAGAGGATACTGCATTCATTAACATATATACACCCTTTATAAGAGTACCTAAATACATTTAAAAATATTAACAAATACAGAAGGAGAAACTGACAGGAATAGGACAATAATAGGAGACTTTAACACCTCACTGACATCAGTGGGCAGATCTTCCAGACAGAAAGTCAATAAGGCAACAGAGATACTAAATGACACAATAGAACAGTTTGATTTAATTGATATCTACAGGACCATACATCCAAACAAACCAGAATACATTCTTTTCAAGTATTCATGGAACATTCTATAGGATAGAACACATACTGGGACACAAAACACACCTCAGAATATTTAAGAGGACAGAAATGAAATCAAGCATCTTTTCTGACCACAATGACATGAAACTGGATATTGATCACAGAAAGAATAATGAGAGAAAGACTGATTACATAGAGACTAAACAACATGGTACTAAAAAACCAATGGGTCAAGGATGAAATCAAAGAGGAAATCAGAAAGTACCTCTACACAAATGACAGTGGAAACACAACCTTACAAAATCTATGGGATACAACGAAAGCAGTTCTAAGAGGGAAGTTCATAGTGATACAGGCCTTCCTCAAGAAATAAGAAAAATCTTAAATAAAAAACCTAACCTACAATCTAAAAGAACTAGAAAAAGAAGAATCAAAACCCAAAGTCAGTAGAAGGAAGATAATAATAAACTTCAGAGAGAAAATAAAATATAGATTAAAAAATAGAAAAGATCAATAAAACCAAGAACTGGTGTTTTGAAAGGGCAAAATCAAGAAACATTTAGCCAGGCTCACCAAAAAGAAAAGAGAGAGAAAAATGAAAGAGAAGAAATAACAACTGATATGGTAGAAATACAAAAAAATTCTAAGAAAATACTATGAACAGTTTTATGCCAACAAACTGGACAACCTAAAAGAAATGGACAAGTTTCTAGAAACATACAGTTCACCAAAACTTAATCAAGAAGAAATAGATGATTTTAACAGAGTGATCACTAGAAGTTAAATAGACTCTCTAATTAAAAACAAACAAACAAATCTTCCTGTGACAAAAATCCAGGACCAAATGGCTTCACTGAGGAATTCTACCAAATAGACAAAGAAGAACTTATACTGATCCTTCTCAAACTCTTCCAAAAGAATGAAGAGGAGGGAACACTCCCAAAATCATTCTATGAAGCAAGCCACCATCACCCTGATACAAAAACCAGGCAAAGAGACAATCAAAAATAAATAAATAAAGATTAGAGGCCAATATCTTTGATGAATATACATGCAAAAGTCCTCAACAAATTATTAGCAAACTGAAACCAGCAACACATAAAAAGGATCATATGCCATGATAATGTTGGATTAATTCCAGGGTCACAAAGATGGTTCAACATATAAGAAATCAATGTGATACACCACATCAAAAAAAGAAAAGACAAAAACTACACGATCATCTCAATAGATACAGAAAAAGCATTTGATAAAATTCAACATCCATTCATGATAAAAACAAAGTGGGTATAGAAGTAACATATCTCAACATAATAAAAGCTATTTATGATAATGGTGAAAAGATGAAAGCCTTCCCACTACATTTTTCAAGACAAGGATGCCCATTCTCACCACTTCTATTCAACATAGTATTGGAAGCCCTACCCACAGCAATCAGACAAGACAAAGAAATTAAAGGTATCCAAATTGTAAAGGGAAGAGTTGAAATTGCCATTACATGCAGATGACATGATACTCTATATGGAAAATTGTAAAGACTCTGTAAAGAACTATTTAAACTAATAAATGAAGTCAGTAAGGTAGGATAAAAGTTTAACATAGAGAAATCCATTACTTATCATAATTATAATCGAAGGTTATTTATATAATTAATTGTCAGGAATCTGTTTCCCTACGAGATCTCAAGTTTATTAGGCAAGATTCAAGTGTGGTTTGTTCACTGTTATATAATTCAGCAACTTAACATGTTGTCTGGCAGATGTTAAGTCTTTGATAAATTTGTATTAAGTAAATGTTGAACAAAATTGTGCCTCACTTTGCAGTGTTTTATCAAAACAAAGTGAATCATGGATATGATGGCAAAAGAAAAGAGAGTAGCCTAGGAAAATGTATTGAGAGATTTTTTTGCTGGATTTTCAATGTATTTAAGGATAATATGAAAGCTTAGGATCATCATTTTAAAGAATTGTTTGTTTGAAAATCAGATAACATTTTGTATTAAAATTATAGTCATAAATCTAGATGCAAGAGGAATTACACATTATCTTGACATTGTCTATCCTCCCCAAAATAAAGCAATAAAATTAGAAAATATATTTTACATCTCCTATCAGTGTACCTGTGTTTTAGGATAAACAATTTAGAAAACTTTAACCAATAAAGTTCTGACATGCCAAAATTCATATCACAAATGTGACAATTTAGGGATGGTAAATGTTTTTTAAAATAGAAAGTAAGGTAGCATACTGGTTAAGATATGCTAACTTCTTTTTTAAAAACTAACCTAAAATCTCAGTGGATTGAGACAATAAAAGTGTATGCCTCATTCATGCAAATTATAGAATGGATATTGCTGGCTGACTGGCTCTCCTACTAGCAGTATTTCGGTAATCAAGGGTCCTTACGGTTTATGTTGCTATAGTACCCTAGGGCTATAGAGTCCTATGCTGAATCTTCTTCATCCAGCTGGGACACAAGAGGAAAAAGAATATAGAAAATCTCGTGGGAGATCTAGGACTACAAATGGTGTTCACCACTTTTGCCAATATTCTATTAGCCATAATCAGTCATATTCTCCCCTTGCAACTGCAAGGAAGGCTGGGAAGAGGAAATGGCTATGGTGACCACATGGCCAGTTTTTGCCACAAAGGGATTGTAAAATTTGGGAATAGATAAAGGGTTATTTCAAAATGCTAAAAAAAAAAAATGTTATGGTGTAAACAAAATGCATGGTTTATAAAGGGCACATATTACAGATAAACCAATAAGCATGGCTGTGAGCTAACTCTTACTCTTTCTATTTTAAAGTTTTCTATCCAAACATTCCTTTAAAGCATAGTATTTCAAGATGATTTTATAGTTTTTCATTCAACAAATAGCCTCTTATTAGATAATTTAAATCTGTATTCAAATGAAAAAAAGCAGCAGAGTAACAATGTCATTTTCTAAATATGCAGCTTACCAACAAATTTAAGTGGATTCATTTTAGGATCAAAATACTTTGATCCCAAAATGTTATACAAACATAATTGCCAAGCACCCTGAGACTCTGAATACATTACGTTTTGGGTCACCAATCCATATACCAAGGTCACAGCCATCACTTCCAATTCCCATGGTAATGAAATAGCATAACCATTTTGAGTTATTAATGCTTCAAGGATTGATTGTTGAGCAGGAGATCAATGATGACATGACTTTGCCTTAAAGTTCATCTTGGGAATTTTCTTGCTGTGTGAAAATCATGTAATAAATGTAGCATATTAACAGAGAGTAAATTTCTAGGAAGTATTCCTTCTAGACTTTGTGGGTAAATGGAAAAAAGTAATTCATTTTCAATTATTTAACAGAAGCAAAGTTTAAAAATTTATTTGACGATTAGAGTTACAGAAGTTATAGTAAAATATAATCCCATGCTATTATTTAAGAAAAAGAAGGGAGACTTACATTTAAAAGCTAATATATCATGGCCTTAAACGTTTATATGATATACAGAAGTTAAGAAGTGATCAAAATATAGCCAAATCGTTTCATAATAATGAAAATCTGATTTGCAGCCTGTCCTTCTGAAAGTCTTTAGTTATTTTATGATGTTTCAAAAGAATGAGAAAAAAATGAGAAGTTTGAAGTTTATTACAGCAGATAGTCTGTAAGAATATTATCTATTTTTTCTAATTAAGCATTATAAAATGTTATGGTATAAAATTATAAATTAAAACTGAAAATAGATAACTTTTTCCTTGAAAGAAAACATAAATACTATATCAGTTACACAGTACAACTGGAAGAATTCACAAGACTTTATAGATTACATGCATACATTATACCTTTAACAAAGGTAAAAGATCTGGCACATCAACAGAAAGAAAGCACAGTCAAGACTGGGGAGCCCAAGAGACTTCCAGGCACGGCTCCCTGGGATCCATTCTTATTAGCACAGGATGTGCTGCATGTTATAATTGTGAATCACCAAGATATGTGTGAGGAATCTTGGTTTCAGGAGAGTTTGGACATGTTTTCAGCAGGGTCTTCTAACAAAGCCAGGGTATATGACCTATTAAACCTGGGGTATGCCATTCATCAATACAGCCCTAAAAAAAAAAGTAAACAAACTAGCTCTGGGTATCTCCAGGAGAGTTTTGAAATTCACTAGCTACCTGCCTCCTCCTTATCTTAGACAAGGGTCTGTATTAGTCATCCATGCTTTCCTGGAGATAAGCATAGAGCTACCTGTCTTAGCTGAGTTGAAAGACAACTCTATCTTGCACAAACAGAAAGTAGATGCTTATACAACACACTGGCTTCTTGATATGCCACACTTAGACTGTGAAGTAAATAAATTTGAAGAAACATGTAAAGTTTAAACCAGAATTATTAATGTTTGGAAATGTAATAAACTCTGTTTAGCAATAAAGAAGTTTAAAGAAATAGTTCTTTAGACTACTAATTTGTAGGAGATAATCAAAACCCTCATATACATCAAATCACAAGTAGTCTTCATTTGTCAGTCAATGATGAGGTGGTTGTTACATCCCCTGTTCTTGCTCACCCAAATATTATAAGGTTTTACTGGACTTTCTAGACAAAGATAGTAAAGTAATATAGTTGAGGGGAAGGGGAAGACAATGTTTTAGATCTCCTTTTCACCCCTTTATTTTTATTCATTCATTTAGTAAATATTTATTACATGTACTTAATCAGGTTCTTGAGATATATTAGTGAAAAATATGTAAATATTTGTACCCTTACAACACATATATTCCAGCAGGGAGACAGAAAATAAAATAACTAAAACAATGAATAAGTCAACTGTATAATATATTACAGTGTTTAAGTGCTATAAAAATGACAAAGAATAGCAGAGTAAAGAGAATGAAGATATACCTACATAAAAAGAACAGCTGCAGGATTAAACAGGGTAGGAGAGAAAGTGGCCTCATTGTGGAGGTGAAATCAGAGCAATCACTTGAAAACTGTTAGGGAGTTAGCCATGTGGCTATGTGGAGAAGACAGACGCTGCAGTACAAAAGCAATACAATGGGTGCTTTCCAATAATGTTCAAAATATGGCAAGGAGACCAATGAGACTAAAGTGTAAACAAACAAAAAGAAGAAGAAAATCAACTGGGGAAGAGATCAGAAACATGACTTGGCTAGGTAGGGGGAAGCAGGGAGAAGAGATAAGGATTTGCAGATAATTTTAAGGACTTTGAATAAAATGATAATGATTTGAGTAGAGAGGTAATGTGATCTGACTTGCATTTTTCAGTGGTCAAGGGTAGAAGCAGGACTACCAGTTCGGAGGCTATTGTAGAAATTCAGGCAAGAATTTCTGATGAGACATTGCACCAAGTGGTAACACTGGATAGGATGAGAAGCAGTCAAGGTCTAGATATGTTTTTTTTTTTTTCCTTGCGTTATGCGGGCCTCTCACTGTTGTGGCCTCTCCCATTTGCGGAGCACACGCTCCGGACGCGCAGGCTCAGCGGCCATGGCTCACGGGCCCAGCCGCTCCGCGGCATGTGGGATCTTCCTGAAACGGGGCACGAACCCGCGTCTCCTGCATCGGCAGGCGGACTCTCAAGCACTGCGCCACCAGGGAAGCCCAAGGTCTAGATATGTTTTAAAGGCAGGAGCAGGAGACTTTCAAGATGGCAGAGGAGTAAGACGTGGAGATCACCTTCCTCCCAAAAAATGCATCAGAAATACATCTCCATGTATTTAGATATGGAACAACTCCTACAGAACACCTACTGAATGCTGGCAGAAGACCTCAGACTTCCCAAAAGACATACATATTTTTTCCCGTTTTCTCTTTTTGTGAGTGTGTATGTGTGTGCTGCTTTGTGTGATTTTATCTATATAGCTTTGCCTTTACCATTTGTCCTAGGGTTCTGTCTGTTTTTTTTCATTTTTTATTTTCTGTAGAGTTTTTAGTGCTTGCTATCATTGGTGGATTTGTTTTTTGGCTTGATGGCTCTCTTTTTTCTTTTTTTAATTTTTAATATTTTTTATTTTTAATAATTAAAAAAAAATTTATTTTAATATCTTTATTTTTTTCTGTCTTTCTTTCTTTTCCTCTCCCTTTTCTTCTGAGCCATGTGGCTGACAGTGTCTGGGTGCTCCAGACGCATGTAAGGCCTGTGCCTCTAAGGATGGAGAGCCGAGATCAGGACACTGATCCACCAGAGACCTCCCGGCTCCACGTAATAACAAATGGAAAAAGCTCTCCCAGAGATCTCCATCTCAACCCTAAGACCCATCTCCACTCAACAACCAGCAAGCTACAGTGCTGGGCACCCGAAGCTGAACAACTAGCAAGACAGGAACACACCCCACCCATTAGCAGAGAGGCTGCCTAAAATCATAATAAGGTTACAGACACCCAAAAACACACCACTGGATGTGGTTCTGCCCACCAGAAAGACAAGATCCACCCTTATCCACCAGAACACAGGCACCAGGCCCCTGCGGCAGGAAGCCTACACAACCCACTGAACCAAACTTAGCCACTAGGCCAGAAATGAAAAACAATGGGAACTACGAACCTGCAGCCTGTGAAAAGAAGACGCCAAACACAGTAAGTTAAGCAAACTGAGAAGACAAACACACAGCAGATGAAGGAGCAAGGTAAAAACCCACCAGAACAAGTAAATGAAGAGAAAATAGGCAGTCTACCTGAAAAAAAATTCAGAGTAATGATAGTAAACATGATCCAAAATCTTGGAAATAGAATCCAGAAAATACAAGAAATGTTTAACAAGGACCTAGAAGAACTAAACAGCAAACAAACAATGATGAAAAACAAAATAATTGAAATTTAAAATTCTCTAAAAGGAAACAACAGAAGAATAACTGAGGCAGAAGAACGGATTAGTGAGCTGGAAGATAAAATAGTGGAAAAAGCTACTGCAGAGCAGAATAAAGAAAAGCTACTGCAGAGCAGAATAAAGAAAAGCTACTGCAGAGCAGAATAAAGAAAAAAGAATGAAAGGAATTCAGGACAGTCTCAGAGACCTCTGAAACAACAATAAACACACCAAATTACAAGGGTCCCAGAAGAAGAAGAGAAAAAGAAAGGGACTGAGAAAACATTTGAAGAGATTATAGTTGAAAACTTCCCTAATATGGGAAAGGAAATAGTTAATCAAGTCCAGGAAGCACAGAGAGTCGCATACAGGATTATTCCAAGAAGAAACATGCCAAGACACATTAATAAAACTATCAAAAATTAAATACAAAGAAAAATTATTAAATACAAAGAAAAATTATTAAAAGCAGCAAGGGAAAAACAACAAATAACATACAAGGGAATCCCCATAAGGTTAACAGCTGATCTTTCAGCAGAAATTCTGCAGGCCAGAAGGGAGTGGCAGGAAATATTTAAAGTGATGAAAGGGAAAAACCTACAATGATGATTACTCTACCTGGTGGCACAGTGGTTGAGAGTCCACCTGCCAATGCAGGGGACACGGGTTCGTGCCTCGGTCCGGGAAGATCCCACATGCGGAGTGCCTGCACCCGTGAGCCATGGCCGGTGAGTCTGCACGTCCGGAGCCTGTTCTCCACAATGGGTGAGGCCACAAAAAAAGATTACTCTACACAGCAAGGATCCCATTCAGATTCGATGGAGAAATTAAAACCTTTACAGAAAAGCAAAAGCTAAGAGAATTCAGCACCACCAAACCAGCTTTACAACAAATGCTAAAGGAACTTCTCTAGGCAGGAAACACAAGAGAAGGAAAAGACCTATAATGACAAACCCAAAACAATTAAGAAAATGGTAATAGGAACATACATATCAATAACTCTCTTACATGTAAATGGATTAAATGCTCCAACCAAAAGACACAGACTGGCTGAATGGATACAAAAACAAGACCCATATATATGCTGTCTACCAGAGACCCACTTCAGACTTAGGGACACATGCAGACTGAAAGTGAGAGGATGGAAAAAGATATTCCATGCATATGGAAATCAAAAGAAAGCTAGAGTTGCAATTCTCATATCAGACAAAATAGACTTTAAAATAAAGACTCTTAGAAGAGACAAAGATGGACACTACATAATGATCAAGGGATCAATCCAAGAAGAAGATATAACAATTGTAAATATTTATGCACCCAACATAGGAGCACCTCAATACACAAGGCACATGTTAACAGCCATAAAAGGGGAAATCGACAGTAACACAATCATAGTAGGGGACTTTAACACCCCACTTTCACCAATAGATAGATCATCCAAAATGAAAATAAGGAAACACAAGCTTTAAATGATACATTAAACAAGATGGACTTAACTGATATTTATAGGACATTCCATCCAAAAACAACAGAATACACATTTTTCTCAAGTGCTCATGGAACATTGTCCAGGATAGATCATATCTTGGGCCACAAATGAAGCCTCTGTAAATTTAAGAAAACTGATATCGTATCAAGTATCTTTTCAGACAATGTTATGAGACTAGATATCAATCACAGGAAAAAGAAAGGTAAAACAAACACATGGAGGCAAAACAATATACACTACTAAATAACCAAGAGATCACTGAGGAAATCAGAAAATACCTAGAAACAAATGACAATGAAAACAAGACAACCCAAAACCTATGGGATGCAGCAAAAGCAGTTCTAAGAGGGAAGTTTATAGCAATACAATCCTACTTCAATAAACAAAAAACATCTCAAATAAACAAACTAACTTTGCACCCAAAACAATCAGAGAAAAAAGAATGAAAAAAACCCCAAAGTTAGTAGAAGGAAAGAATCATAAAGCTCAGATCAGAAATAAATGAAAAAGAAATGAAGTAAACAATAAAAAACATCAATAAAACTAAATGCTGGTTCTTTGAGAAGATAAACAAAATTCGTAAACCATTAGCCAGACTCATAAAAATAAAAAGGGAGAAGACCTAAATCAGTACAATTAGAAATGAAAAAGGAGAAGTAACAACTGACACTGCAGAAATACAAAGGGTCATGAGAGATTACTACAGGCAACTATATGCCAACAAAGGACAACCTGGAAGAAATGGACAAATTCTTAGAAAACCACAACTTTCTGAGACTGAACCAGGAAGAAATAGAAAATATAAACAGACTGATCACAAGCACTGAAATTGAGATTGTGATTAAAAATCTTCCAACAAACAAAAGCCCAGGGCCAGAGGGCTTCACAGGTTAATTCTATCAAATGTTTAAGGAAGAGCTAACACCTATTCTTCTCAAACTCTTCCAAACTATAGCAGAGGGAGGAACACTTCCAAACTCATTCTACGAGGCCACCATCACCCTGATACCAAAACCAGACAAAGATATCACAAAGAAAGAAAGCTACAGGTCAATATCACTGATGAACGTTGATGCAAAAATCCTCAACAAACTACTAGGAAACAGAATCCAACAGCACATTGAAAGGATCATACACCATGATCAAGTGGGGTTTATCCCAGGAATGCAAGGATACTTCAATATACACGTCAATGAATGTGATAAACCATATTAAAAATTGGAGAAAAACCATATGATAATCTCAACAGATGCAGGAAAATCTTTTGACAAAATTCAACACAAATTTATGATTAAAAACCCTCCAGAAAGTAGGCATAGAGGGAACTTACCTCAACATAATATAGACCATAAATGACAAACCCACAGCTAACATCATTCTCAAGGGTGAAAAACTGAAAGCATTTCCCCAAGATCAGAAACAAGACAAGTATGCCCACTTCATCAGAAAAGAAGAAGTAAAACTATCACTGTTTGCAGATGACATGATACTATACATAGAGACTCCTAAAGACTACCAGAAAACTACTAGAGCTAATCAATGAATTTGGTAAAGTAGCAGGATACAAAACTAATACTCAGAAATCTCTTGCATTCCTATCACTAATGATGAAAAATCTGAAAGAGAAATTAAGGAAACACTCCCATTTACCATTGCAAAAAAAGAATAAAATACCTAGGAATAAACCTACCTAAGGAGACAAAAGACCTGTATGCAGAAAACTATAAGACACTGATGAAGGAAATTAAAGATGATACACACAAATGGAGAGATATACCATGTTCTTTGATTGGAAGAATCAACATTGTGAAAATGACTGTACTACCCAAAGCAATCTACAGATTCAGTGCAATCCCTATCAAACTACCAATGGCATTTTTCACAGAACTAGAACAAAAAATTTCACAATTTGTATGGAAACACAAAAGACCCTGAATAGCTAAAGCAATCTTGAGAAAGAAAAACGGAGCCAGAGGAATCAGGCTCCCTGAATTCAGGCTATACTACAAAGCTACAGTAATGAAAGCAATATGGTACTGGCACAAAAACAGAAATATAGATCAATGGAACAGGATAGAAAGCCCAGAGATAAACCCATGCACCTATGGTCACCTCATTTTTGATAAATGAGGCAAGAATACACAATGGAGAAAAGACAGCTTCTTCAATGAGTGATGCTGGGAAAGCTGGACAGCTACATGTAAAAAATGAAATAAGAACACTCGCTAACACCATATACAAAAATAAACTCAAAATGGTTTAAAGACCTAAATATAAGGCCAGACACTCTAAAACTCTTAGAGGAAATAATAGACAGAACACTCTATGACATAAATCACAGCAAGATCCTTTTTGACCCACCTCCTAGAGAAATGGAAATAAAAACAAAAATAAACAAATTGGACCTAGTGAAACTTAACAGCTTTTTCACAGAAAAGGAAAACATAAGAAGAAAAAAAACCCTCAGAATGGGAGAAAATATTTGTAAATGAAGCAACTAACAAAGGATTAATCTCCAAACTTTGCAAGCAGCTCATGCAGCTCAATATCAAAACAACAAACAACCCAACCCAAAAATGGGCAGAAGACCTAAATAGACATTTCTCCAAAGAAGATATACAGAATGCCAATAAACACATGAAAGGATGCTCAACATCACTAATCATTAGAGAAATGAAAATCAAAACTGCAATGAGATATCACCTCACACCAGTCAGAATGGCTGTCATCAGAAAATCTACAAACAATAAATGCTGGAGAGGGTGTGGAGAAAAGGGAAACTCTCTTGCAGTGTTGGTGGGAATGTAAATTAATACAGCCACTATGGAGAACAGTATGGAGGGTCCTTAAAAAACTAAAAGTAGAACTACCATACAACCCAGCAATCCCACTACCGGGCATATACCCTGAGAAAACCATAATTCAAAAAGAGTCATGTACCACAATGTTCACTGTAGCTCTATTTACAATAGCGCAGGGCATGGAAACAACATATGCCCATCGACAGATGAGTGGATGAAGAAGATGTGGCTCATATACACAATGGAATATTACTCAGCCATAAAAAGAAATGAAACTGAGTTATTTGTAGTGAGGTGGATGGGCCTAGAGTCTGTCATACAGAGTGAAGTAAGTCAGAAAGAGAAAAACAAATACCATATGCTACCACATATATATGGAATCTAAAAAAATAAAAGGTTCTGAAGAACCTTGGGGCAGGACAGGTATAAAGATGCAGACGTAGAGCGTGGACTTGAGGACACGGGGAGGGGGAAGGGTAAGCTGTGATGAAGTGAGAGAGTGGCATGGACATATATACACTACCAAATATAAAATAGCTAGTGGGGGGTAGCCATATAGCACAGGGAGATCAGCTTGGTGCTTTGTGACCACCTAGAGGGGTGGGATAGGGAGGGTGGGAGGGACATGCAAGAGGGAGGGGATAAGGTGATATATGTATATGTATAGCTGATTCACTTTGTTATACAGCAGAAACAAACACACCATTGTAAAGTAATTATACTCAAATAAAGGTGTTAGAAAGAAAAAAAGGCAGGAGCAACAGGATTTGATATGGGGTATGAGAGAAAGAAAGGAGTCAAGGGTAACACCAAGTTATCCTGAACAACTCGAAGTATAGAGAACAACTAAAATTCGGGGGAGGGGGAATAATTGGCTGAACATATCTGGTGAGGGAAGAGCAGGATATTGAGGTCCAAGTATTTTTAATTGGGTGTGTTCAGGAGGGTATTGGTCTATTATTATCCTAGACTTTGGTCGATGAGTTTGGGCAAAAATGCATATTTAAGAGGCACTGGCATGTGATGATATTAAAAGTCACTGGAAGATATGAGCTCACCAAGAGAGTGAGGACACTGAGAGAACGGGACCAATGATGAGGCCCTGGCACTCACCAATATTAAAAATCCAGGGAGAAAGGAAATAACTATAAAAAGGGACCAATGAGATGGCAGAAGTGTATGGAGTACTTGAAGCCAAGTAAAGAAAGAATATCTAAGAAAGGGGAGAAATTAACTCTATAACTATACACAACACTAATAGTGCAAGTAAAATAAAAATTGAGAATTAACCATTGTATTTACAAAATGGGCAGGGGGTGATTTGTAACTTTGAGAAGAACAAATTCAGAGAAGAACAAATTGGTGGGGTCCAAAACCTGAGACTGGGAGAAAAGGATTTAGAGACAAGGAGTAGAGTTAACTCTCCAGGAATCTGGCTATAAAGGAGATTTTTAAAATGGGGCATTTGCTAGAGGAGAAAGAAGAATTAAGAGGAAGTTTATTTTTTAAATAAGAGAGAAAATAAATATGTTTTGTATTAATGGAAATGATCTAATAGAGAATGAAATTTGATGATGCAGAGAGATGTATTAAAGTCATTATCATGCTAACAATCAGCAAAGCCCTCTTATAAATCACTTACAAAAAATAACTTATGGGCTTCCCTGGTGGCGCAGCGGTTGGGAGTCCGCCTGCCGAGGCAGGGGACACGGGTTCGTGCCCCAGTCCGGGAGGGTCCCACGTGCCGCGGAGCGGCTGGGCCTGTGGGCCATGGCCGCTGGGCCTGCGCGTCCGGAGCCTGTGCTCCACAATGGGAGGGGCCACAACAGTGAGAGGCCCGCGTACAGCAAAAAAAAAAAAAAAAAAAAAAATTTATTCTTCACAATACTATGATGTATTATTAATATCCTTATATTTAAAAGATGTGAAAATTGAGACAAGACACAGAGAAGGTAACTAAGTTACTCCAGGTCATACAAAGAGTGGCAGAGCTGGGATATAAATCCAGGCAATCTAGCTGTAGAGTCCATGCTGATACCAGCTGCTCTGTGCTAGTCCTTAGTGGAGACTTGCTGGAATAATGGTTTTGAGTAGGCTACAGTGAATGTGTTCTAGTGCACAAAAGGGGCCATTAGTGTTAGACTGAAACATATATAATAAGTTGGAAGTTGTTAGTGTCAGTGTTAGAACAGAGTTAGATGTGATGTGATGGTGGCAGTTTTGAAGGTTCTCCCTCTCTTTCTCTCTCTCTTCAGAAACACAATCTTGAAACTATCACTAACCACTGATGCCTTCCTTCCAGCTAACAAATTGGGTTTACTACTCATTGCTATGAGGAATAATGTACACCATGGGGATTTGTGTGGAATCTTAGTAGGAAGGTGTTAGAAATTACTTATTGTAGGTTTTGGATTTTAGGGTGATTTGGGGGAAGGTCTAGAAAGCAGAGGTTTCTTTTCAGTGTAAAAGAATACAGAGACAATTCTATGATTTGGTATCTTAATAAATCTTACCTATAGGGAGGTCTAGATGATTTTGAGCATCTTTTTATGTGCTTATTTGTCATCAGTATATCTTCTTTTGTTAAATAAGTGTTGAAATTATGGCACATTTTTATGGGTTATTTGTCTTATTGAGCCGTAAGAGTTTTTATATATTCTAGACAAGTCCTTTCTCAGATATATGTTTTACAAATATTTATGCCCAGTCTGGAGATTGTCTTTTCATTTTCAAAATGGTATTTTTTGAGAGCAACGTTTTTTTTAATGAATTTATTTATTTATTTTTGGCTGCATTAGGTATTCGTTCCTGTGTGCAGGCTTTCTCTAGTTGCAGTGAGCGGGGGCTACTCTTCGTTGCAGTGCGTGGGCTTCTCACTGCCATGGCTTCTCTTGTTGTGGAGCACCGGCTCTAGGCACACGGGCCTCAGTAGTTGTGGCATGTGAGCTCAGTAGCAGTGGTTTGCGGGCTCTAGAGTGCAGGCTCAGTAGTTGCGGTGCACAGGCTTAGTTACTCCACAGCATATGGGATCTTCCCAGACCAGGGCTCGAACCCCTGTCCCCTGCCTTGGCAGGCGGATTCTTAACCACTGCGCCACCAGGGAAGCCCAAGAGCAGAAGTTTTTAATTTTGATGAAGTCCAATTTATTGATTTTTTTCTTTAATACCTCATGAGTTTTTGTCATATTTAGGAAATCTTTCTTAAAGTTGCACAGTTTTAACTCTCATATTTAACTCAATGATCCATGGTAAGTTAAAAATGTTATAAGGTATCAGGTAAAGAGATCTTCCTTCTTTTCATTCTTCCCACTTTCCTTCCTTCCTTTGAGTTGCTGGTTAGATGGCTGGCCAGCTAGCTAGCTAGTTTATGGTTCTCCAATATTTTTAGGACTATATGCTGAAAATATTAAAAACCCATCAAATTGCCTTAGCATCTAGATAGGCTGACTAACGACCCCCAGAGATATCCAGATCCTAATCCATGGGACCTGTGAATGTCACCTTATATGACAAAGGGACTTTGCAGATTAATTTAAGAATTTTGAGATGGGAACATTATCTCAGATTATCCAGATGGACTCTAAGTATGATCACAAGAGTTCTTATAAGAAAGAAGAGAGGGTGAGATTTTACTACAGAATAAAAGGTGGCCATGTATTGGGGACAAAAAGTAGAGTCCAAAAGAGAAGATGCTAAGCCACTGGCTTTGAAGATAGAGGAAAGGGCCACAAACCAAGCAATACAGGTAGCCACTGGAAAAGGCAGGGAAACCAATCCTCCTCTAGAGTCCTGGAGAGAGTGCAACCCTGGCAACACCCTGATTTTGACCCAGTGAAACCCAGTTTGGACTTCTGGCCTCCACAACTGTAACAGGATATATTTTTTTAAGCCACAAAGGTTGTGATAATTTGTTACAAGAGCTATAGGAAACTACTGTAGAATCTTTATTGAAAACAGATTTACTATGTAACCGAGAGTCTATATCTGGACTCTATTCTGTTCCATTTATCAGTTACCCTATTTTTTTAATCAATATTATACTCTCTTGATTACTATAACTTTAAAATAACTCTTGAAATTAAGGAGTAGCACATAGAAGTTAAAGACTGTACTTAAAAAAAAAAAGCAAGCAAACAAACAACACCCTCAGACAGTAAAAATAGTCCTACAAGAGAACAGAGTTCTCATACATGGACTCAAAAAAATCTATGATTAACATGTCAAGGAATTAAATACGATGAGAGAAATTTTATCACATAAAAGGAATAAAATGGAAGGTTTTAGAACTGAAAACACAATAATTGAAATAAGACACTCAATAAACTGGAATACACATTTGAGGAGAGAGTTAATGAACTGAAAAATTTGTTTGGAATAAAATATATAGGCTAATCACAAAAACACACAAAAAAGATGGAAAATTCAGAAAAGAGTGACCCAGAAGGACTGAAGGATAAAATAGTGCAAAAACGCTGAATAAAATGTAAACACTGAGAAACTTCCCAAACTGAGTAAAGACATCAAGCCATATATTAAATAAGTTTTTTAAATACCATGTTGGATAAATAGAAATAACACACTTAGGCATTTAAGAATGAAATGATGAAAAAAACAATGAAAAAGAAAAAATCTTAGAAAGCTGCAAGGAAAAATGTCATTACCTCTAAAGGAATAACAGAAAAACCAACAACACATTACTCAAAAGAAATAAGGAATGTCAAAATAAAATATAATGAAAACTCTAAATGAATGAGAGAAAGAATGTTTCAACATAAAATTCTCTATTAACAAAATATTCTTTAGAAATGAAGGCAACCTAAAGGAATATTCAGACAAACAAAAAGTGAGAGAATTCATTACCAGCAAATCTGCACTGAAGAGAATGCTAATAAGTGTTTCCCAGGCACAAGAAAATCACCTCAGATGAAAGCGAAGAAAGACAACAAAGGAATAAAGGCCAACAAAAGGGTAGTTGTGTGGGTAAATGTATGAAGTAAAGAAATGCAGAACAAAACTGATTATAGAGGAAAATTGATCACATTTCTTCTCTAAAAGTAATAAAATCAAACTCTTATATAGCATGGCCAGGCAATTTTCTCAAGAAACTTACAAATACACACTTACTATTATATAAATTACAAAGCTAACCATGTTGTGTTTAATATGTATACAGATTTAAATACACACACACACACACAAATAAGACATAACTCAAAAGAGGGAGTTAAAGGGTTGAAAGCCCTTTCACTGTTTAACAAGCTGTAACATTTCAAACTTAAAATGCCAAGAATTCATATTTTAGTTTCTAGAATGACAAATAAAATAGTAAAATATGGTGTATCTAACAAGTTAATATAGGGTGGAAATGGAATAACACAAGCACATAATATTAAAAGTAAATGGAAAATAAATTGCAGATTTTGTTCAATTTAACCTATATATTTCAGTAATTTTAAAAATATAAATGGACTAAAATTTCAAACTAAAGAATAAATATAAATGAACAAAAAAAAAGGAGACACACTCTATGCTACTTATGAGACAAATCTTCAATATAAGGACAGTATGGTCAAAAATATGGAAAATATGCACAATAAGAATAATGTTAAAAACTTGATATAGCTAAATTATTATCATATACAATAGATTTTAAGAGCAAGACATAAAGAAGGTATACCTGAAATACCTAACCTAGAAAGACTAGGTTACTCAAACCCCACACATTCCAAATAAATTTCTTTTAGAAAACATTTTTCCAAATAAAAAGTCTCCAGGACTGGCCCTTGGACATCCCCTGAAAGATATCCTCTGAGCTGTTGGAATATTCTACCTGATAATGTATTTTTGTATGCTTGGGGCCTTGGGCCATGATAAGGCTAGTGTGACCAGGTAAGTTCATCCTAACAAAGTGACTTAAAGTGAATACCTGTTTTTGCTCAGGGGACTGGATGCTACATGCCTACATGACTGACCCCTAATAAGAACCTGGACACCAAAGCTCAGGTGAGCAGCTTCTCTGGTTAGCAGTACTTTGCCCTTGTTGTCACACATCACTGATATAAGATTTAATTGTGTCCCTCTGTAACTCCACTGGAAAGAAAAACTTGGAAGGTTATGTCTGGTTTGCCTTGGACATTACCCCATGTGTCCTTTCCCATTGCTGATTTTAATACATATCCTTTCACTTTAATAAACCATGACTGAGTATAACAGCTTTTTCTGAGTCCTGTGAGTCGTCCTAGTGAATCATCAAGCCTGAGGGTAGTCTTGGGTACTCTAACACAAACCCCATACAAAATTTAAGAATCCCATCTTTCCTAATAAATGCCCTAACACACTGCTGGCTCGGGGTCTCTTCCCTCTGCCGAAACGGAACTGCCCCGGAGCCGGAGGGGAGGGCGGCCGCACTGAGGCTGCCGGGTCTGGAGGGGCCCCAGCGGCCGAAGCCGCAACACTCCTGCAGACGGAGGGCTGGTATGTAGGGGAAGATGGCGAAATAGTAAGAGGCAGAGATCACCTTCCTCCCCACAGATACATGAGAAATGCATCTATATGTGGAACAACACCTACTGAACACTGACAGAAAACCTCGGACCTCCCAAAAGGCAAGAAACTCCCCACATACCTGGGTAGGGCAAAAGAAAAAAGAATAAACAGACAAAAGAATAGGGATGGGACCTGCACCAGTGGGAGGGAGCCATGAAGGAGGAAAGGTTTCCACACACTAGAAGCCCCTTCGCAGGCGGAGCCTGCGGGTGGCAGAGGGGGGAAGTTTCGGTGCCGCGGAGGAGAGTGCAGCCACAGGGGTGCGGAGGTCAAAGCGGAGAGATTACCGCACAGAGGACTGTGTTGACCAGCACTCACCAACCCGAGAGGCTTGTCTGCTCGCTGGGAGTAGAGGCTTGGGCTTCGGTCGGAGCGCAGGGAGAGGACTAAGGTTGGCGGCGTGAACACAGCCTGCAGGGGTTAGTGCACCATGGCTGGCTGGGAGGGAGTCTGGGGAAAAGTCTGGACCTGCCGAAGAGGCAAGAGACGTTTTCTTCCCTCTTTGTTTCCTGGTGCGCGAGGAGAGGGGATTAAGAGCGCTGCTTAAAGGAGCTCCAGAGATAGGCTCGAGCCACAGCTAACAGTGCGGACCCCAGAGATGGGCATGAGAACCTAAGGCTGCTGCTGCCGCCACCAAGAAGCCTATGTGCGAGCACAGGTCACTCTCCACACCTCACTTCCGGGGAGCCTGTGCAGGCCGCCACTGCCAGGGTCCCGGGATCCAGAGACAACTTCCCCGGGAGAATGCACGGGGCGCCTCAGGCTGGTGCAACGTCACACCAGCCTCTGCTGCTGCAGGCTCACCCCGCACTCCGTACCCCTCCCTCTACCATGGGCTGAGTGAGCCGGAGCCCCCAAATCAGCGGCTCCTTTAACCACGTCTTCTCTGAGCGAAGAACAGTCGCCCTCCGGCGACCTAGATGCAGAGGCGGGGCCCAATCCAAAGCTGAACCTCAGGAGCTGTGTCAACAAAGAAGAGAAAGGGAAATCTCTCCCAGCAGCCTCAGGAGCAACGGATTAAATATCCACAATCAACTTGAGGTACCCTGCATCTGTGGAATACCTGAATAGACAATGAATCATCCCAAATTGAGGAGGTGGACTTTGGGAGCAAAATAGATTATTTTTAACACTTTTCCTCTTTTTGTGAGTGTGTATGTGTATGCTTCTGTGTGAGATTTTGTCTGTATAGTTTACTTTCACCATTTGTCCTAGGGTTCTATCCGTCCGTTTTTTTTTTTTCTTTTTCTTACTTTAAAAAAATTTTTTCTTAATAATTATTAATTTTAATAACTTTATTTTATTTTACCTTTCTTTTCTTTTATCCTCTTTCTTTCCTTCTTTCTTTCTAATTTTTCTCCCTTTTATTCTGAGCCGTGGGGATGAAAGGCTCTTGTTGCTGCAGCCAGGAGTCACTGCTGCACCACTGAAGTGGGAGAGCCATCTTCAGCACACTGGTCCACAAGAGACCTCCCAGCTCCACGTAATATCAAATGGCGAAAATCTCCCAGAGATCTCCATCTCAACACCAACACCCAGCTTCAGTCAACGACCAGCAAGCTACAGTGCTGGACACCCTATGCCAAACAACTAGCAAGACAGGAACACAACCCCACCCATTAGCAGAGAGGCTGCCTAAAATCATAATAAGTCCACAGACACCCCAAAACACACCACCAGACATAGACCTGCTCACCAAAGAGACAACATCCAGCCTCATCCACCAGAACACAGGCACTAGTCGCCTCCACCAGGAAGCCTACACAACGCACTGAACCAACTTTAACCACTGGGGACAGACACCAAAAGCAACAGGAACTACGAACCTGCAGCCTGCAAAAAGGATACCCCAAACACAGTAAAATAAGCAAAATGAGAAGACAGAAAAACACACAGCAGATGAAGGAGCAAGATAAAAACCTACCAGACCTAACAAATTAAGAGGAAATAGGCAGTCTACCTGAAAAAGAATTCAGAATAATGATAGTAAAGATGATCCAAAATCTTGGAAATAGAATACAGAAAATGCAAGAAACCTTTAACAAGGACCTAGAAGAACTAAAGAGGAAAGAAGAAAAGATGAACAACACAATAAATGAAATTAAAAATACTCTAGAAGGGATCAATAGCAGAATAACTGAGGCAGAAGAACGGATAAGTGACCTGGAAGATAAAATAGTGGAAATAACTACTGCAGAGCAGAATAAAGAAAAAAGAATGAAAAGAACTGAGGACAGTCTCAGAGACCTCTGAGACAACATTAAACGCACCAACATTTGAATTATAGGGGTTCCAGAAGAAGAAGAGAAAAAGAAAGGGACTGAGAAAATATTTGAAGAGATTATAGTTGAAAACTTCCCTAACATGGGAAAGGAAATAGTTAATCAAGTCCAGGAAGCACAGAGAGTCCCATACAGGATAAATCCAAGGAGAAACATGCCAAGACACATATTCATCAAACTATCAAAAATTAATACAAAGAAAACATATTAAAAGCAGCAAGGGAAAATCAACAAATAACACACAAGGGAATCCCCATAAGGTTAACAGCTGATCTTTCAGCAGAAACTCTGCAAGCCAGAAGGGACTGGCATGACATATTTAAAGTGATGAAGGAGAAAACCTACAACCAAGATTACTCTCCCAGCAAGGATCTCATTCAGGTTTGATGGAGAAATTGAAACCTTTACAGACAAGAAAAAGCTGAGAGAGTTCAGCACCACCAAACCAGCTTTACAACAAATGCTACAGTATCTTCTCTAGGCAAGAAACACAAGAGAAAAAAAAAAAGAACTATAATAACAAACCCAAAACAATTAAGAAAATGGGAATAGGAACATACATATCTATAATTACCTTAAATGTAAATGAATTAAATGCCCCCACCAAATGACACAGACTGGCTAAATGGATATAAAAATAAGACCCATATATATGCTGTCTACAAAAGATCCATTTCAGACCTAGGGACACATACAGACTGAAAGTGAGGGGATGGAAAAAGATATTCCATGCAAATGGAAATCAAAAGAAAGCCAGAGTAGCAATTCTCATATCAGACAAAATACACTTTAAAATAAAGACTATTACAAGAGACAAAGAAGGCCACTATATAATGATCAAGGGATTGATCCAAGAAGATATAACAATTGTAAATATTTATGCACCCAACATAGGAGCACCTCAATACATAAGGCAAATACTAACAGCCATAAAAGGGGAAATTGACAGTAACACATTCATAGTAGTGGACTTTAACACCCCACTTTCACCAATGGACAGATCATCCAAAATGAAAATAAATAAGGAAACACAAGCTTTAAATGATACATTAAACAAGATGGACTTAATTGATATTATAGGAAATTCCATCCAGAAACAACAGAATACACATTCTTCTCAAGTGCTCATGGAACATTTTCCAGGATAGATCATATTTTGGTTCACAAATCGAGCCTTGGTAAATTTAAGAAAACTGAAATTGTAACAAGTATCTTTTCTGGCCACAATGCTATGAGACTAGATATCAATTACAGGAAAAGATCTGTAAAAAATACAAACACATGGAGGCTAAAATATACACTTAATAACAAAGTGATCACTGAAGAAATCAAAGAGGAAATAAAAAATACATGGAAACAAATGACAATGTAGACACGATGAACTAAGACCTGTGGGATACAGCAAAAGCAGTTCTAAGACGGAAGTTTATAGCAATACAATCCTACGTTAAGAAACAGGAAACATCTTGAATAAACAACCTAACCTTGCACCTAAAGCAATTAGAGGAAAAGAACAAAAAAACCCCAAAGTTAGCAGAAGGAAAAAAATCATAAAGATCACATCAGAAATAAATGAAAAAGTAATGAAGGAAATGATAGCAAAGATCAATAAAACTAAAAGCTGGTTTTTTGAGAAGAGAAAAAAAATTGACAAACCATTAGCCAGACTCATCAAGAAAAAAAGGAAGACTCAAATCAATAGAATTAGAAATGAAAAAGGAGAAGTAACAACTGACAATGCAGAAATACAAAAGATCATGAGAGATTACTACAAGCAACTCTATGACAATATAATGGACAACCTGGAAGAAATGGACAAATTCTTAGAAATGCCTAACCTGCCAAGCCTGAATCAGGAAGAAACAGAAAGTATGAAGAGACCAATCACAAGCACTGAAATTGAAACTATGATTAAAAATCTTCCAACAAACAAAAGCCCAGGACCAAATGCCTTCACAGGTGAATTCTTTCAAACATTTAGAGACGCACTAACACCTATCTTTCTCAAACTCTTCCAGAATATCACAGAGGGGGGAACACTCCCAAACTCATTCTACGAGGCCATCATCACCCTGATACCAAAACCAGAAAAGAATGTTACAAAAAAAGAAAACTACAGGCCAATATCACTGATGAACATAGATGCAAAAATCCTAAACAAACTACTAGTAAACAGAATACAACAGCACATTAAAAGGATCATACACCATGATCAAGTGTAGTTTGTTCCAGGAATGCAAGGATTCTTCAATATACGCAAATCAATCAATGTGATACACCATATTAACAAATTGAAGAAGAAAAACCATATGGTCATCTCAATAGATGCAGAGAAAGCTTTTGACAAAATTCAACATCCATTTATGATAAAAACTCTGCAGAACGTAGGCATAGAGAGAACTTTCCTCAACATAATATAGGCCATATATGACAAACCCACAGCCAACATCGTCCTCAATGGTAAAAAACTGAAAGCATTTCCACTAAGATCAGGAACAAGACAAGGTTGCCCACTCTCACCACTCTTATTCAACGTAATTTTGGAAGTTTTAGCCACAGCGATCAGAGAAGAAAAGGAAATAAAAGGAATCCAAGTCGGAAAAGAAGAAATAAAGCTGTCACTGTTTGCAGATGACATGATACTATACATAGAGAATCCTAAAGATGCTACCAGAAAACTACTAGAGCTAATCAATGAATTTGGTAAAGTAGCAGGATACAAAACTAATGCACAGAAATCTCTGGCATTCCTATACACTAATGATGAAATATCTGAAAGTGAAATCAAGAAAACACTCCCATTTACCATTGCAACAAAAAGAATAAAATATCTAGGAATAAACCTACCTAAGGAGACAAAAGACCTGTATGCAGAAAATTACAAGACACTGATGAAAGAACTCAAAGATGATACAAATAGATGGAGAGATATACCATGTTCTTGGATTGGAAGAATCAACATTGTGAAAATGACTCTACTTCCCAAAGCAATGTACAGATTCAATGCAATCCCTATCAAACTACCATTGGCATTTTTCACAGAACTAGAAGAAAAAATTTCACAATTTGTATGGAAACACAAAAGACCGCAAATAGCCAAAACAATCTTGAGAAGGAAAAACGGAGCTGGAGAAATCAGGCTCCCTCACTTCAGACTACACTACAAAGGTACAGTAATTAAGACAGTATGGTACTGGCACAAAAACAGAAAGATAGATCAATGGAACAGGATAGAAAGCCCAGAGATAAACCCACGCACATATCATCACCTTATCTTTGATAAAGGAGGCAGGAATATACAGTGGAGAAAGGACAGCCTCTTCAATAAGTGGTGCTGTGAAAACTGGACAGGTACATGTAAAAATATGCGATTAGATCACTCCCTAACTCCATACACAAAAATAAGCTCAAAATGGATTAAAGACCTTAATGTAAGGCCAGCAACTATCAAACTCTTAGAGGAAAACATAGGCAGAACACTCTATGACATAAATCACAGCAAGATCCTTTTTGACCCACCTCCTAGAGAAATGGAAATAAAGACAAAAATAATTAAATGGGACCTCATGAAACTTCAAAGCTTTTGCACAGCAAAGGAAACCATAAAAAAGACCAGAAGACAACCCTCAGAATGGGAGAAAATATATGCAAATGAAGCAACTGACAAAGGATTAATCTCCAAAATTTACAAGCAGCTTATGCAGCTCAATAACAAAAAAACAAACAACCCAATCCAAAAATGGGCAGAAGTCCTAAATAGACATTTCCCCAAAGAAGATATAGACTGCCAACAAACACGTGATAGAATGCTCAACATCATTAATCATTAGAGAAATGCAAATCCAAACTACAATGAGATATCATCTCACACCAGTCAGAATGGCCATCATCAATAACTCTAGAAACAATAAATGCTGGAGAGCATGTGGAGAAAAGGGAACACTCTTGCAATGCTCGTGGGAATGTGAATTGGTACAGTCACTATGGAGAACAGTATGGAGGTTCCTTAAGAAACTACAAATAGAATTACCATATGACCCAGCAATCCCACTACTGGGCATATACCCTGAGAAAACCATAATTCAAAAAGAGTCATGTACCAAAATTTTTATTGCAGCTCTATTTACAATAGCCAGGAAATGAAAACAACCTATGTGTCCATCATCGGATGAATGGATAAAGAAGATGTGGCACATATATACAATGCAATATTACTCAGCCATAAAAAACGAAATTGAGCTATTTGTAATGAGGTGGATGGACCTAGAGTCTGTCATACAGAGTGAAGTAAGTCAGAAAGAGAAAGATAAATACCATAAGCTAACACATATATATGGAATTTAAGAAAAAAAAAATGTCATGAAGAACTAGGGGTAAGACAGGAATAAATACACAGACCTACTAGAAAATGGACTTGAGGATATGGGGAGGGGGAAGGGTAAGCTATGACAATGTGAGAGAGTGGCATGGACATATATACACTACCAAACGTAAAATGGATAGCTAGTGGGAAGCAGCCGCATAGAACAGGGAGATTACTCGGTGCTTTGTGACACTAGAAGGGTCGAAATAGGGAGGGTTGGAGGGAGGGAGATGCAAGAGGGAAGAGATATGGTAACATATGTATATGTATAACTGATTCACTTTGTTATAAAGCAGAAACTAACACATCATTGTAAAGCAATTATACTCCAATAAAGATGTAAAAAAAAAAACAAAAAAACAAAGCCCTAACTGTTTCAAATGGACCCTCTAAGTTTAGGGATTCAATTTGCATTGTACATTAGCTATGCAGAGGATTAGTCTTTGTATTTGTTTTTCATAAATCTCTTATTAATTTCCAGCACAAACAAAATTTTCTTTGAAAGAAGGAAAATGTATTTGTGTCACCAGTGAATTCTATCACACTTTTAAGGAAGAATTATTACCAATTTTAAACAGGCTTTGAAAACATGGAAAAGGTGATGTTTTTTAACCCATGTTAGAAGGCCCAAAGAGCCTAGTCACCTAAGCATACCTTAGAAAGATAAGGGCATTACAAAAAGGAAAAAATAAGAATACAACATATCTCATAAGTATAAATACTAAATCCACAGATATATAGATAAGGATCATTTGGCACTACTATCTTGTCTTTATATTACATTTACAATGCTTTTTTTATATGAAACTCAAATTATGGAATTCACCACATTTAGAAAATAAGAAAAACTACAAGTTTCTTAATAGACATAGAAAAGGCATGTCTTGGAATTCAACATCTAAACTTTCATTCATGAATAAGCTAGAAAGCACAATAGCCAGAACACAGAAACAACCTAAATGTCCAACAATAGATGAATAGATAAAGATGATGTGGTACATATATACAATGGAATATTACTCAGCCATAAAAAGGAATGAAATTGGGTCATTTGTAGAGATGTGGATGGACCTAGAGTCTGTCACACAGAGTGAAGTAAGCCAGAAATAGAAAAACAAATGTCATATATTAACACATATATGTGGAATCTAGAAAAATGGTGCAGATGAACCTATTTGCAGGGCAGGAATAGAGACACAGACATAGAGAACAGACATGTGGACATGGCAGGGGGAAGGGGGAGTAGGACAAATTGGGTGATTAGGTTTGACATAAATACACCACCATGTGTAAAATAGATAGGTAGCAGGAAGATTCTGTGTAACACAGGGAGCTCACCTCGGTGCTCTGTGATGACCTGGAGGGGTGGGTTGGGGGAGGCCCAAGAGGGATGGGATATAGGTATACATATAGCTGATTCACTTCATTGTACAGCAGAAACTAACACATTATTGTAAAGCAATTTTACTCCAATTAAAAAAAGAAATGAATAAGCTAGAAAGCTAGGAAGAGAGAAAAGTAAAGTTACTAAAAATAGTTGAATTATAATGTTTGAAATGTGTTAACGTTATGATATGTGAAATATACTCCAGTAAGATTGTTTATTTAAAAAGGAAAAAATGTAAACCTAGAAACAGAAGGAAACTTTCTAATATGATAAATGATATCCATTTTAAAAACTTACAACAATCATATTTAATGTTAAAAAATCAAGAATTGGTATTGCCATAATAATGATGCATAACACCCCTGTCCCCAACCTATTGGCTTAAAATAACAATTATTTATTTGTATTTGAACAACTGTGGATCATCACCAAAAGAACTTGCCTTCAAACTGGGGTTTTGTCTAGGTCTATTCAACATGACGTACATCCTTCAAAAACCAGGAAGCTGCTTGAGTCATTTTTGTCTCATGGTGATGGTAGAAGTACAAGTGGACAAGTTCCACTGAGAAAGCTCTCCTAAAGCTTTTGCTTGTGTCACATCTACTAGTGTTGCATTTGTCAAAACAATTCATAGGACCAACCCCAACATTAATGGAGCAGAAAAGTATAATCAACCCATGGCGGAAAGAGAGTAAAGGTTTGCTTAAAAAAACCCAGTGCTACATGTAATGCTACCTGTTCATAGCAGCATTAATCACAATAGCCAAAAAGGTGGAAATAACCAAAGGATCCATCAATAGATAAGTGGATAAACAAAATGTGGTATATACATACAATGGAATATATTTCAGCCTTTAAAAAGAAGTAAATTCTGACACATGCTACAACATGCATGAACTTTGAAGACATTATGTTAAGTGAAATAAATCAGTCACAAAAAGACAAATACTATTTGATTCCGCTTATATAAGTAGGTCAAATTCATAGAGACAGGAAGTAGAATGGTGATTGCCAGGGACTGAAGGGAGGAAGCAATGGAGAGTTATTGTTTAATTGGTACCAAATTTCAGTTTTGCAAGATGAAATAGTTCTGAAGATTGATGGTGGCGATGGCTGCACAACAACTTAAATGCATTTATCACTACTGTACACTTCAAAAATTATTAATATGGTAAATTTTATGTTATGCATATTTCACTACAATTTTAAAAAACACCCAAGCTATCACAATCCACCTTCGCTACTTCTATTTAGGTACTACAGGTCTTTGCTAATGCAAACAGGCAAGAAAAACAGATTAAAGCCAAACAGATAGGAAAAGAAGTCATAAAAACGTTACTCTAAGTAGATCATATGATTTGTTCATATAGAAAGTCCAAAAGAATCTACAGATAAACGTTAGAATTAGAGTGGATTTTGGAAGATTGTTGAATCAAATGTTGATATACAAAAACCAAATGAATTTCTATATATTAATCACAAAAGAAGATAAAATTATAAAATATACCATTAAAAATAGCATCAATAAATAACAAATATGTAGGAATATAGCTAATAAAAGGTATATAAAACTTTTACATGGAAAATTATTGAGAGAAAAGTATAAAAAATCTAAATAAATGAATGGATAAACTATTTTTATGGATTGAAGTCTCATTACTGTAAAGATGTCAATTCTCCCCCAAATAATTTATAAATTCAGTGCAACCCCCTGCCAAATGCTAACAGTGTTTGTGTGTATAGTTTTATGCATACATGTGTATGGAAATGGATAATCTGATTCTAAAATTCATATAGAAATGCAAAGCACCACAAAGAGAAAAACAAACAAACTTTGTGTGGATAAGAACAAAGTTAGGAGATCTGCCATATCACAAAACAAAATTTACTACAAAAGAACAATGATTAAGACTGTGATGTAGCCAAGGATAGAAATGAATGAACAGAACACAGAAGAGCATTCAGAAAGAGACCCAAATCCAAATCCTTCAACTATAATAAAAGGGGTACGATAGAGAAAGTGGGAGAAGTGCAGTTTTTTCAAGAATTGGTGCTGGATCAATTTGAGGTCCACATAGGAAAAATGAAACATTACTGCTACTTAATTTCACACAAAAATTAATTCCAGGTGGATTACAAATCCAAATGTAAAAGGTAAAATGTACAGACTTTAAAAGTTAACACTGGAGAATAACTTCATGACCTTAGACTAGTAAAAGATTTATTAAACAGAACACAGGAAGCACTAAACAAAATGAAAAATATTAATAAATTAGAATATATTAAAATTTTGAACTTCCTGTGACTGACGTCTTTATAAAGAGAATGAAAAGGCAAGGATAAGATTTTTAGAATAAATATAACTGCCAAAGGGCTTATATCAAGAATTTACAGCAAATTTTTTCAAATCGGTATGAAGAAGGTGAAAACCCAATAGAAAAATGGACAAGAAAATTGAATAGAAACGTTTTAAAATTGTATGAACAGGTGACCACAAATTATGTAACTCATAAATTACATAATCCACTCTGATCAACCAACACTAATACAGCTATGGAAGGACAAATTCATGAGATACTCTAGGTTTTACTCAGAACCCAAACCTCAAGAAAGAATACAAGACAACATGTACAGTAACAACATACAGAAGGCTTACAACTCCCAGGTATGATTCTTAAGGTCCCACTACACATTTGGGTTTCATGTAGTCAAGGGAGAAGAACAACTGGGCCTGGAGTACCTGTAAAGCTATCATTTCTAGACACATTGCTATCCCTTTAGCCCCTTTAGGAGTATATGACTAGCTGCCATTTTCCAGTTTTTCTGTACCTCATCAATTACATGTCACTTGTCAGTAATCTATTATTCAATGAACAGTCTCAACAGTGAGGTACAGGTTGGTACATAATATTTATATTGGATGTTATATACACTCCCATAAACTCACTGAGTTCATGTTGCAAGGAGGATTCAATGAATAGTCAAATCCTCAGGTTATCCTTGAGGTGAGAGGAAAGGCTGTTAACATCACGTTTCATTAGTTATTAGGAAATGTAATTTAAACTACAATAAGATACTGTTACACACCCTTCAGAAGAGGTAATTAAAAAGTGTTGGAAGATAAAAAACAAGGTCCTACTGTATAGTAGAGGGAACTATATTCAATATCCTGTGAAAAGCCATAATGGAAAAGAATATGAAAAAGAACATATATATGTATAACTGAATCACTCTGCTGTACAGAAGAAATTAACACAACATTGTAAATCAACTATACTTCAATAAAAAAATTTTAAGTGTTGGAGAGGATATGGTACAACTGGAACTCTAACTACCAGTGGGATTTTAAATTTGTGCAAACATTTTGGAAAACTGTTGGGCAGTGTTCACTGAAGTTAAGCACACACATTCTCTCTGAGACCTTATTTCCACTTCTAAAATATATTAACCAACAGAAAAACATACCTAAGTATATGAGTGTTTATGCAAAATGGTGCAGGTCTGGCATAACTGTGACAGAGGGGCTAAAAAATGATACTTGCAGTCAGACTACAGAGCCATCCTTTTACTTATATATCCATGGTTATATAACCAACATATTCTGAAGAATCCTTAATCAACTGAAATTGGTTTCTTTGGTTATCATTTCAATGTCTAAAGACAGAAAAACATAACTGATCTCTTTACCTACTGCCAGATAAATCAGCATCTTACTGAAGGAAAGGAAAATAAATAAAGTGTGCTATTTTAATTGTAGTTTTTCCTTCTTCATTTCTCTTCTTTCTTATATATAAATTCTGTTTTTGCATTTATTAGGAGAAACCAGTCCATAATTATTTTTCTTGAATTAAAGGAAATAGCATGTAAATAATATATATGTGTATCTTTGAGTTGTTTGCTGACATAAACCAACAGACGTATACAGGAGGCAAAATTCAGGAGAGGTTTCTTCTGGAAAGAGGATCAGAATTTATAATTTGGAAGAAACACATGGGATGCCTATGGGTGGTAGTAATTTTTTTTTTTTTTTTTTTTTGACCTGAGTAAAGATTACAAGAGTGTCATTGTAGTGATAAATTATGAGTTGTACATGCTTCTCTATATGTATGTTATATTAAAACTAAAAAATTATGAATACAGAAAAATGTTTTAAAATATCAAGGAACTTTGTGGATATATTCATCATCTTAGAATGTTAAAAAATTCAAGAAGTGTTCATCTTTTGAAAATGTGTTCCTTATATTTTTTCCTTCTCTTTCTACAGAAAATTGCCTCATTTACTAAATAAGTAGGCAGATTTTGGTATGCCTAATTCTAATATTAAAGGGTAACATTGACTGTCAAAGGGATGCTTTTTAAAGTGTGTTTTTAGAAACAACTGGAAACTACAGATTCCATGCACTTCCCTATCAAACTACCAATGGCATTCTTCACATAATTAGAACAAAATATTTTACAATTCATATGGAAACACAAAAGACCCCAAATAGCCAAAGCAATCTTGAGAAAGAAAAACGGAGCTGGAGGAATCAGGCTCCCCAACTTCAAAATATACTACAAAGCTATAGTAATCATGACAGTATTGTACAGGCACAAAAACAGAAATACAGATCAATGGTACAGGATAGAAAACCCACAATTAAACCCATGTACATTTAGTCACCTAATTTATGACAAAGGAGGCAAGAATATACAATGGAGAAAAGAGAGCCTCTTCAATAAGTGGTGCTGGGAAAACTAGACACCTACATCTAAAAGAATGAAATTAGAAACTCCCTAAGACCATACACAAAAATAAACTCAAAATGAATTAAAGACCTAAATGTAAGACCAGACAGTATAAAACTCTTAGAGGAAAACATAGGAAAAACACTCTTTGACATAAACAAGAGCAAGATCTTTTTTGACTCACCTCATAAAGGAAAATAAAAAGAAAAATAAACAAATGGGACCTAATGAAACTTAAAATCTTTTGCACAGCAAAGGAAACCATAAACAAGATGAAAAGACAACCCTCAGAATGGGAGAAAATATTTGCAAATGAAACAATGGACAAAGGATTAATCTTCAAAATATACAAACAGCTTATGGAGCTCAATATCAAAAAAACAAAAAATCCAATTAAAAAATGGGTGGAAGACCTAAATAGACATTTCGCCAAAGAAGACATATAGATGGCCAAGAGGCACATGAAAAGATGCTCAACATCACTAATTATTGGAGAAATGCAAATCAAAACTACAATGAGGTATCACCTCACACCAGTCAGAATGGCCATTATCAAAAAATCTAGAAACGATAAATGCTGGAAAGTGAGTGGTGAAAAGGGAACCCTCCTGCACTGTTGGTGGGAATGTAAGTTGATACAACCACTTTGGAGAACAGTATGGAGGTTCCTTAAAAAACTACAAATAGAACTACCATATGACCCAGCAATCCCACTATTGGGCACATATCCTAAGAAAACCATAATTCAAAAAGAGACATGTATCACAATGTTCACTGCAGCACTATTTACAATAGCCAGGACATGGAAGCAACATAAGTGTCCATTGACAGATGAATGGTTAAAGCAGATGTGGCACATGTATACAATAGAATATTATGCAGCCATAAAAAGAAACGAAATTTAGTTAGTTGTAGTGAGGTGGATGGACCTAGAGTCTGTAATACAGAGTGAAGTAAGTCAGAAAGAGAAAAACAAATACTGTATGCTAATGTATATATATATATATATATATATATATATATATATACATACATATATATATATATGGAATCTAAAAAAAAAGAAATGGTGCTGATGAACCTAATGGCAGGGCAGGAATAAAGATGTAGACATAGAGAATGGACTTCAGGACATAGAGGGGGAGGGGGAAACTTGGGTGAAGTGAAAGTAGCATCGACATATATACACTACCCAATGTAAAATAGATATTTAGTGGGAAGCAGCAGCATAGCACAAGGAGATGAGCTCGGTGTTTTGTGACGACCTAGAGGGGCGGGACTGGGAGGGTGGCAGGAGGCTCAAGAGGGAGGGGATATGGGGATATATGTATGCATGTGGCTGATTCATTTTGTTGTACGACAGAAACCAACACAGCATTGTGAAGCAATTATACTCCAATAAAGATGTATTAAAAAAAATAAACTGGAAAAATACAAGCACATTCTTGATAGAAATAATAATGGTTTGAGATGAGTGTCAAATAATTGGATTTACAGAGAAATAAAGGAAGAAGTATTTTCTTACATTTGAAGATTATTAAAATGCCAAGAACAAAATTCAATGTTAATAACGATAGGTTCACACCCTTCTATATTTTAGACACACATTTATCTGATACAAATGAAATATCCATGGTCTGCATGCCTTGTTTGATTGCTTTTCATTACAAGTCCTTCATTTGTACAGAAACTTTGACTGCACAATAATATGGCTCAGTGGTGTAATGAAATGCTGTTACAGTACTATAGGAGCTGTATCACAATTTCATAGGTTATAGTATAACTGAAAAAATGTATAATGATACACTTAATGGGCATAAAGTATGATATAGCTTACTTGTAGTTATTGTCAGCTAATACCTTTCTCTAACTTAACACATATATATCCATACTGTATACCTGAGAAGATTTTTCTGTAAGAATTTTACATGTTACTGTTTGACAAGTAATGATGTATTCAATAAATATCCCTAACATAGTTTTACAATACTGAGGAATTAATATATTTAAAAAAATCAGCATCTTTAAAATCCTGAAATAAAGTGATAAAATATCCCAGACATAAATATATGTATCTCTATATATAAATATGGACTTTTTCAAGTTATGTTTCCCTGAAAAATATGCATGGAATTAATGCATAGATTGTTTTTCATATCACATTTTCCAGAAAACTTTGTATACTCTAAAAGAGTGGTTTTCCCCTTTAATGTGCATAAGAATCTTTTGATGTTGCTTATTATAACACATATTCTTATGCCCTGCATGCAGAAATTCTCTTTCAGTTCATCAGCAGTTGGATCTAGAACTCCACCATTTAATAAGCAGCTTAGGTGGTTGTGAACCATATTTTGAGAAACACTGTTCTAAGGATTCAGCCTGTATTCACAAGGAACAATGTCTCTTCAAAATATAATCCTAAAATAAGAAGAAAACTTGAATTCTCACTAGCGTTTAGAAGTGAAACAATATCACAAAAAGAAGCTCATTTTTCATTGGCCAGATTCTCTACCTGTGAAGCCAAATTAGAATTGGTTCATAATCATATATCCCTAAGAAAGATTCAAATAATTCTATGTAAATAAAAATACAGCTTACAAGAAAGTAAAGATTTTTCAATAGTAAAGATTTAAATAAAACAGGATCATGAACAGAGCATTCTAATTTTTAAACTTGTCTTCAGTTAGCTCTTTGACTCAAAGGAACGTATAAATGACAGAAATGAACGGAAAGGTATTTCTTCCTAGTTCTTCATTAGTTTTCCCTATGACTCTTAGAATATTCCTTACTGTTTTGGGCTATTCTTAAAAAGCAAAACAAACAAAACAAAAACACAACAAAACAAAAAAACCACCACCACCACCTATGTCACTAGGATGCTAAAAGGCTTACCTAAGTTTTATATAGCCAAAAACCCTGTAATTTATCACGTATCATAAATGATAATCAAAAAGACATGTTTCACTAACCTTACGATATGATCTATCTACTGCAACTAACAGAGGTCCTTCTCTTGACTCTCATCCATTATTCTGGGTATTCAGGTCAGTAAGGCTAGCACCTTACTCACCTAAGTTCAGGAGTTTAGAAGCATTGTTAATTTTATTTCACTTTATCCACATATTTGGAAACTATCGCCTGCTTCTTTCAATTATATGTATAGGTTCATCCAGTGCAACTCCTGCAGGTCGTGTAATGCTGACAAGACTGCAAGAGTGTTAACTTCAGGTCTGTAGAGGAACTGTGATTATAGGCCATGACTGTTAAATAATATTTAGAAAATATATACATTGGTCTTTGCCCCTAGTTCCTGGCACAGAAATCTTAAAACCTGTGCAATTTTCTAAGTGATAAGAGCACTCAGAGCATCTTTTGTTCTAAAATTGGTCTTTGTCCCCAGGTGCTGACACAGAGCTCCTAAGAGGTGGTATGGGCTCCTGGATGGAACCAGAAATACCAAACCATGATTAGAAGCTTGGAACTTTCAAGCCCTACTCCCCATTCTCTAGGAAAGGGAGAGCTGGAAATTGAGTTAATGATGGATCATGCCTATGTGATGAAGCCTCCATAAAAATTCCAATAGTATTGGAGTTTGTTGAGTCTCCAGGTTGGGGAATACATTCATGTGCCAGGAGAGTGGTATAACTCAACTCCACAGGGACAGAAGCCCCTGTGCTTGGGACCCTCCCAGACCTCACCCTATGCATCTCTTCATCTGACTTTTCATCTGTATTCTTTATCATACCCTTTATTATATAATAAATTGGTAAACATAAGTGTTTCCCTGAGTTCATGAGCCATTATAGCAAATAATCAAATCTAAGGGGGAGGCGGTCATAGAAACTTCTGATTTATAGCCAAGTTGGAAAAAGGTTGTGGGTAACCTGGGGATCTACTACTTGTAATTGGCATGTGAAGTGGGAAGCAGTCTTGGGAGACTGAGCCCTTAACGTGTGGGATCTGACACTATCTACCTGGAGACAGTGTCAGAATTTGGTTAAATTGTAGGACACCCTGCTGGTATCAAAGAGAACTGCTTGATGTGGGGGAAAAAAACTAGGCATTTGGTGTCAGAAGTGTTGTGAGTATGGTAACAGTGTGAGAATAAAGGAGAAACAAACAGGAGAAGTGGGGTTTTCCTACTTAATAACCTACAAAAATATGCTATAAACTTAACAAATCATATAACATGATTTGCAGCCTCTCAGCTTCTGCAAGTATTTATATACCATAACCACTTCAGATAAAGCTTTTAATATTACAGTAAGTAGCTACAAAATCAATTCTGATATTGTACTATAGATTTAGTCTACAAGAGAAAAGTATGGTCATGTTAAAAGCAGTAAGAAATGCTTACAAGAAAATAAAGGTTTTATTTCCATAAGTTTCCATAAAGTCTCTTTTAGACACCCCTTGTATTCTGAGTATTGATTTCTGGCTTGGCAATCTCCAAAATGAAAATACACCATGAATGAAATAATTTTAGGATTAACCCAAATACGTATGTCAATTTATAAATAATTTACATAATACCACATTAATATATTAAGATTATTTTAAAACATTCAAAGGTATTTTAATGATATGTTAAAAATACAGGCAGTTCTAATACCCCTCCAGCACAATATGCATCAGCACAGGCAAGAGCCACACCACTTTGGTGATCACCATTGTCACTACCATAAAGCTTCCTATTGGCTTCCCAGGTTTTTCTTTCTTGCTGTCCTAATCTAACTCTAAGAGATATCTTCTTGAAGCTCAAATCTTTAAAAATTATTCCCACACTTTGACATTGTCTATACTAGATGGTTCATGACAAACACTATGCATTTGGAAATATAAAATATTTCATGAATTTTAACATGCATTTATTGACCCTTCTCCAGTAATATTTAAGGTATATAATTTTTTGAAGTTTTTTCTAATTTAAGAGAGGGTTTTTTTAAATTATAAGTGTTACATCTCATTGCCTTGTGACTCTTTTAAAGATTGAGTTCTGGAAACTGTAAGTGAATCAAGTAAAGACATGAAAAATAGGACATATAAACGATGCTGAAATAATGACAGTAAGTTTCCTTTGGAAAAATAAAGAGGAGAATACAAATAAACCCATTTAATATGGGGACCTCTGTGAACATACAAATGGAACAAGGGAAAATGATACAGCACTACATTCCATCCAGTGGAATCCCATCTCATACAGGGTAAATGTTCTAAAATCAGTTAATTCCTAAGTCGTATGTAATCAAATCATACACAAGGGAGTAATCCCTTTGACCATCCCATGAAAATTTTGTAATAAGAGATCATACTGCAATAATGCTACCAAAGCTAGCTTTTCCTCTAATAGTGGATCAGACAGATGTTTTGTCAGCTGGCAACAGATGGAAGTTTTGACTGGCACTTAGAGTCATTAGTATCTCAATTTTGAGTCCTCAAACACTAAAATTACACTCAGGGTACAAGACACTTAAACAATGAGAGGGCTTCTGAAACTGACATTAAGCCCGCACTCATCCCAGCCCTCATCCCCAACAGCAAAAACCTCACTTTCTTCCTTAGGTTCACCTTGGGGCATAAGGGCCTTGAGTATAAAAGCAGTTGAATTTCTTTCATTATTTAATTTTTTTCCACAACCTCTTCTCCTTCTCTTTCTCTCCCTCCAAGAACACATTGTTCATTCTGAAATTCAAAGAATGTAAATACATGCATGATATAATTTCACACTCCATTGTGAGGTATGCAAAAGACAAGTGTTCGAGGGCAAATTTGGAATGGAAACTATAGAAATGATGAAATACAAGAAAGTATTTAATGATTACAATCTGTTGGGCATTCTGCTTATATTTCTTAGGGATGCCTAAATATAGGTATATTTTTTAAATCTCTAAACAGCATTTAAATTTTTTATTTAATAAAGTTATTAATGCTAAAATCTTCACAATAATGTACACAGACCTGATTTTTTTTCAGTCACTTGCCTCCCTCTTCTGTACTTTAGTCCCTACAGCTTTTCATTTGTATAATGCATATAATTAGGGTATGAAGTTAGAATATTCAAATTTCGAGCATGATGCCCCAGTTCCTAACAAAACCCACTCTTTTTAGATGTTAACTTATTAAAGGAAAGAAGACTACCTCTTGTTTTATGCAATTTCAGGAATTCAGGGTGAATCATAACTATAATGACTAGTAATTTTGTATACCTAGTGTCACTAGAAGAATTCAAATAGATGTTCAAGGGAAAATAATTGTCATACTTGTGTCACAGGATGAGGGAGACATTTATATTTCTTTTGCTATTTTTTTATAGTTCAAATTTTATTTTGTTTCCATATACATGGAAACAAATAAGAAAAACTTTGTATGTGTATTATTTTCATCTTCTGCTCAGGTTATTTACTTGTCTTATATGTTTGTGTAGGAGGGATAGGGGAGTGGGGAGCAAGATAAGAGAGCAGAGATAAAACTGGAAAAATGTTTTGATCTTTTTCTCCCACTTTAATGAATGAGGAAAATGCAAGTTTTTGATTAGCTACATAGATTCCTGTCCCCTTATTTGCTATTAGTATTTTAGGAGTTATTTTTGGAAAATAGACCTCTATTAAATTAAAATTTTCTCCATATTAGGAATACTAAATATCAATGTAAATTTGCTATTCATATTTGTCTTTATGCAAAGCATGTTTTTTCTCAGATCTGTCATAAACTGGATTTCTCTTATTTATTAAAAGATGTTCAGAGAAATCTAGCAATATGCTTTATATCTACTTGGTTCATCATTTACAGAACTTAAACACTTAATAAATGTTAATTTCTCAAACTTCCAACACCAAAAATAAATGAAGAAGATTACTTCCAAAAGGTTTATTTCACCATACTCCAATGTAGAAAAAAATTATTATTTTCATACTGTATTCAATCAGTATGTGAACTAGAATTAGGTAGTTTTAAAGCCCATAAGAGTTTACATTAGAAAATGTGGCAGAAACCTGCAAACTGTCTGTCTAACCTCTTATTTCCAGGCCCACAGCTAGACTAAATTTCCCCAACTCCTTTATAGTTAGCTGAGTTCAGGTCAACCGTACAACAAAGCACTAGCGAACAAAATGTGAGAACAAATAATGTATACCATTGCCTAAATAGTACCATTAAAATCTCCTTCATCTATGCTGCATGACCTTGACCTTCTGGCTAGCTTAATGATGACCAAAGTAATTTCAGAAGCTGCATGTTGATTGACAGATCCACAAGAGGTCAGGAGCCTGGATCCCTGAATTACTGCATGGACTTTTCACAAATTAGAAATAAACTGTTTTTTTTTTTTTCCCCAGCTTCATTGGGAAATAATAGACAATACAATTGTATTTAAAGTGTATAACATGATATGATATGATACAATATACATTGTGAAATGATTACCAAGATCAAGATAATTAATACATTCATCACCACCACCCACACACAGTTAATTCTTTTTATGTGTATGGCAAGAACACTTAAGGTTTATTCTCAGCAAATTTCAAGTATACAATACCATACTGTTAATCATTTTCACCATGCTATACATTAGAATCTCAGAACTTATTTATCCCACAACTGACAGTGTGTACACTTTGATGTACATCTCCCTATTTCCCACTCTTCCCAGCCCCAGGCAACCACTGTTCTATTCACTATTTCTACAAAATCAGCTTTTCTTTTTTTTTTTTTAAAGATTTTACATGTAGGCGATACCAGTCAGTATTTCCTCTTCTCTATCTGGCTCATTTCACTTAGCAAAATGCCCTCCAGCTTCATCCATGTTGTTGCAAGTGGCAGGATTTCCTTCCTTTTTATGGCTGAATAATATTCTATTATTCTATTTTATATAAAAATTATATATATATAAAATTATATATAGATATCACATTTCCTTTATATATATATATCACATTTTCTTTACCCATTCATCCTTTAAAGGACATTTAAGTTGTTTCCATATGTTGGATATTGTGAATAATGCTGCAATTATCATGGGAGTGCAGATATTTCTTAGAGATACTTATTTCATTTCTTTTAGATTTATAACCAGGAGTGGGATTGCTGGGTCATATGGTAGTTCTATTTTTATTTTTTTGAGGAATTTACACACCGCTTTCCATAGTGGCTGCACCAACTTACATTCCCACCAACAATACACAGGCTTCCCTTTTCTCTACAATCTCGTCAGCATTTATTATCTCTTATCTTTTGATAATAGACACTGTAACAAATATGAGGTGATATCTTGCATTTCCCTGATGATGAGTAGTGTTGAGCAACTTTTCAGGTAACTACTGGCCATTCATATGTCTTCTTTGCAAAAATGTCTGTTCAGGTCCTTTGCCCATTTTTAATTGAACTAGTTGCTTTTTTTCCATTTAGTTGTATGAGTTTTGTTTATATATTTTGGATATTAACCCCTCCTGAGATATATGGTGTACAAATAATTTCTCCTATTCTGTAGGCTGCCTTTTCAATTTATTGTTTCCTATGCAGAAGCTCTTTAGTTTGATGTAGTCCTAACTTACTTGTTTTAGCTTTGGTTGCCTGTGCCTTTGGCATCTTAGCCAAGAAATTATTGCAAAGACCAATGTCAAGGGGTTTTTTCCCTGTGATTTCTTCTAGGAGTTTTATGGGTTTAGGTCTTACATTTAAGACTTTATATAATTTTTTGTGAGTGGTGTAAGATAGTGGTCTTGCTTCATTCTTTTGCATGTGGATATCCAGTTTTCCAAACACAATTTATTAGAGACTATCCTTAGCCTATCATATATTCTTGGTCCCTTGTTGAAAAGTAGTTGATTGTTAATATGTCAGTTTACTTCTGGGCTCTCTATTCTGTTCCTAAGTATCTTAGTCTATGTGAATGTTTGTATGCCTGTAGCATATGGTTATGATAGCTTTGTAATGTACTTTGAAGTCAGAAGTGCGATGCCTCCAACTTTGTTCTTCTTGCTCAGGATTGCTTTAGATAGTAAGGGTCTTCTGTGGTTCCACTTGAACTTTAGAGTTGTTTTTTCTATTTATGTGAGAAATGCCATTAGAATTTCAGTAGGGAATGCATTGAATCTATAGATCACTTTGGGTAGTATAGATATTATTTATTCTAATCCAAGAACATGGAGGGCTATCTTTCCATTTATCTGTATCCTCAATTTCTTTTATCAATATCTTATCAGTGTACAGGTCTTTCACCTCCTTGTTTAAATTTATTGCTAAGTATTTTGTTGTTTGCATTGCTATTATAAATAGAACTGATTTCTTGATTTTTCTCTCAGATAGTTTGTTGTCAGTATATAAAAGTGCAATATATTTTTACACTGATTTCTTACCTACAACTTTACTGAAATAATTTGTCAGTTATAACCGTTTTTTAGTGGAGTCACTAGGGTTTTCCACATATAAGATGATGTCATCTACAAATAATCTTTCATCTTCCTTTCCAATTTGGATGTTTTTATTTCTTTTTCTTGCCTAATCACTGTGGCTACCATTTTCAGTACTGTTGAACAGAAGTAGTGAGAATGGGCATTCTTATCTTATTCCCAATCTTAGAGAAAAGGTATACAATTTTTCATCAAGTATGATGTTAGCTGTGGGCTTATCATATATGGCCTTTGTTATATTGAGGTACATTCCTTCCACACCTAATTTGTTGAGAGTTTCTATCATGAAAGGATGTTGAATTTTGTTAAATGCTTGTCTGCATCTACTGAGATGACTCTATGATTTTTATCTTTCATTCTGTTAATGTGGTGTATCATATTGATTGACTTACGGATTTTGAAACATCCTTGCATCCCAGGAATAAATCCCACTGAATCATTGTGTATGATTCTGTTAATTTGCTCTTGAATTTGGTTTGCTGGTATTTTTTTTTGAGGATTTTCACATCGATGTTCATCAAAACTATTGTCCTAGAATTTTCTTTTCTTGTAGTGTCCTTATCTGGCTTTGGTATTGGGGTAACATTGGCCTCATAAAATGAGTTTGGGAGCATTCCTTTCTCTTTAATTTTTAAGAAAATTTTGAGAAGGATTGGTATTACCACAGGGGCAGTAAATCTATCTGGTACAGGGCTTTTATTTGTCAGGACATTTTTGATTACTGATTCAATCCCCTTGCTTGCTATTGCTGTGTCCAGATTGTCTATTAATTCATGATTCAGTCTTGGTAAGTTGTAAATGATTAAGAATTTATCCACTGCTTCTTTTTTTTAAAATTTTTATTAGAGTTGATTTACCATGTTGTGTTAGTTTCTGCTGTACAGCAAAGTGAATCAGATATATATATATATATA